>NC_135310.1:135053409-135265043 GCF_048772815.1 Callospermophilus lateralis | reverse complement strand
TGGGATTTTTGTACTGTTGATTACCACCAAGTATCATCAAGATTGGGTGAAAAATTATTTGCTGGTATTTCGGAAACTTGTTATTTCTTAGAAGCTTGCAACCCCTCTCAATGAAAGTACTTTTCCACAGTCTGTGCCTAGGGCTACTTGTAGAGGAAACAAACCAGAGAGAAAAAACTGAGAACTCCTTTATTTTGTCAAGTTTCAAAGAGCTACTACAAAGTATGTTGTATTTAGAGTTCCAAATTCATCTATCTATATAGGAGAGAACAGAGTAAAACCTAAATACAAAAACTGCCACTGTAGACGAATGCTTCAACCGAGAAGAACAAAAGTTGGTGAGCCAAGTGCGAATTGTGTTCTTGTCATTACCACCAAGTATCATCCTGATTGGGTGAAAAAATATTTGCTGTTATTTCGGAAACTCGTTATTTCTTAGAAGCTTGGCAACCCTCTCAATGGAAGTGCTTTTCCACAGTCTGTGCCTAGGGCTCTTTAAGAGGAAACAAACCATAGGGACAAAACTGAGAACTCCTTTATTTTGTCAAGTTTCAAAGAGCTACTACAAAGTATGTTGGATTTAGAGTTCCAAATTCATCTAACTATATTGGAGAGAACAGAGTGAATCCTAAATATAAAAACTGCCTCTGTAGATGAACGCTTCAACCTAGAAGAACGAAATTTGGTGAGCCAAGTTGATTTGAGTACTGATCATTACCACCACGTATCATCAAGATAGGGAGAAAAAATATTTGCTGATATTTCGGAAACTCGTTATTTCTTAGAAGCTTGGCAATCCCTGCCATTGAAAGTGATTTTCCACAGTCTGTGACTAGGGCTACTTGAAGAGGAAACAAACCATAGAGACAAAACTGAGAACTCCTTTATTTTCTCAAGTTTCAAAGAGCTACTACAAACCATGTGGGATTTAGCGTTCCAAATTCATCTATCTATATAGGAGAAAACTGAGTGAAACCTAAATATAAACACTGCTACTGTAGACGAATGCTTCAACCTAGAAGAACAAAATTAGGTGAGCCAAGTGGGATTTGTGTACTCATGATTACCACCAAGTATCATCACGATTGGGTGAAAAATATTTGCAGGTATTTCAGAAAATTGTTATTTCTTAGAAGCTTGGTAACCCCTCTCAATGAAAGTTCTTTTCCACAGTCCGTGCCTAGGGCTACTTAAAGAGGACACAAACAATAGAGACAAAACAGAGAATTCCTTTATTTTGTCAAGTTTCAAAGAGCTACTACAAACCATGTTGGATTTAGAGTTCCAAATTCATCTATCTATATAGGAGAGAACACAATGAAACCTAAATATAAAAACTGCTACTGTAGACGAACGCTTCAACCTAGAAGAACAAAATTTGGTGAGCCAAGGGGGTTTGTGTACTTGTCATTACCACCACGTATCATCAAGATTGGGTGAAAAATTATTCGATGGTATTCCGGAAACACGTAATGTATTGGAAACTAAACAACCCCTTTCAATGAAAGTGCTTTTCCACAGTCTGTGCCTAGGGCTACTTGAAGAGGAAACAAACCATAGAGACAAAACTGAGAACTCCTTTATTTTGTCAAGTTTCAAAGAGCTAATACAAAGTATGTTGGATTTAGAGTTCCAAATTCATCTATCTGTATTGGAGAGAACAGAGTGAATCCTAAATATAAACACTGCACCTGTGGATGAACACTTCAACCTAGAAGAACAAAATTTGGTGAGCCAAGTGAGATTTGAGTACTGATAATTACCACCAAGTATCATCAAGATTGGGTGAAAAAAAATTTGCTGGTATTTCGGAAACTCGTTATTTCTTAGAAGCTTGGCAACCCCTCTCAATGAAAGTGCTTTTCCACAGTCTGTGCCTAGGGCTACTTGAAGAGGACACAAACAATAGAGACAAAACAGAGAACTCCTTTATTTTGTCAAGTTTCAAAGAGCTACCACAAACCATGTTGGATTTAGAGTTCCAAATTCATCTATCTATATAGGAGAGAACAGAGTGAAACCTAAATATAAAAACTGCTACTGTAGACGAACGCTTCAACCTAGAAGAACAAAATTTGGTGAGCCAAGTGGGATTTGTGTACTGATGATTACCACCAAGTATCATCACGATTGGGTGAAAAATATTTGCTGGTATTTCGGAAACTCTTTATTTCTTAGAAGCTTGGCAAACCCTGTCAATGAAAGTGCTTTC
The DNA here is from genome assembly GCF_048772815.1 of Callospermophilus lateralis. NCBI lineage: Eukaryota > Metazoa > Chordata > Mammalia > Rodentia > Sciuridae > Callospermophilus > Callospermophilus lateralis. Next base: position 135,262,831 of record NC_135310.1, on the reverse strand, counting down.
CACAGTCTGTGCCTAGGGCTACTTGAACAGGAAACAAACCAATGAGACAAAACTGAGAACTCCTTTATTTTGTGAAATTTCAAAGAGCTACTACAAAGTATTTCTGATTTATAGTTCCAAATTCATCTATCTATATTTGAGAGAACAGAGTGAATCCTAAATATAAACACTGCTCCTGTAGACGAACGCTTCATCCTAGAAGAACAAAATTTGGTGAGCCAAGTGGGATTTGTGTACTGATCATCACCACAAAGTATCATCAAGATTGGATGAAAAAATATTTGCTGGTATTTCGGAAACTCGTTATTTCTTAGAAGCCTGGCAACCCCGCTCAATGAAAGTGCTTTTCCACAGTCTGTGACTAGGGCTACATGAAGAGGACACAAACCATAGAGACAAAAGTGAGAACTCCTTTATTTTGTCAAGTTTCAAAGAGCTACTACAAACCATGTTGGATATAGAGTTCCAAATTCATCTATCTATATAGGAGAGAACAGAGTGAATCCTAAATATAAACACTGCTCCTGTAGACGAACGCTTAAACCTAGAAGAACAAAATTTGGTGAGCCAAGTGGGATTTGTGTACTGATCACCACCACCGAGTATCATCAAGATTGGGTGAAAAAATATTTGCTGGTATTTCGGAAACTTGTTATTTCTTAGAAGCTGGGCAACCCCTCTCAATGAAAGTGCTTTTCCACAGTCTGTGCCTAGGGCTACTAGAAGAGGACATAAACCATAAAGACAAAACTGAGAATTCCTTTATATTGTAAGTTTCAAAGAGCTACTACAAAGTATGTTGGATGTAGAGTTCCAAATTCATCTATCTATATAGGAGAGAACAGAGTGAAACCTAAATATAAATACAGCTCCTGTAGACGAAGGCTTCAACCTAGAAGAACAAAATTTGGTGGGCCAAGTGAGATTTGAGTACTAATCATTACCACCACATATCATCAAGATTGGGAGAAAAAATATTTGCTGGTATTTCGGAAACTAGTTATTTCTTAGAAGCTTCGCAACCCCTCTCAATGAAAGTGCTTTTCCACAGTCTGTGACTAGGGCTACTTGAAGAGGACACAAACCATAGAGACAAAACTGAGAACTTCTTTATTTTCTCAAGTTTCAAAGAGCTACTACAAACCATGTTGGATTTAGAGTTCTAAATTCATCTATCTATATAGGAGAGAACAGAGTGAAACCTAAATATAAAAACTGCTACTGTAGAGGAACGCTTCAACCTAGAAGAGCAAAATTTGGTGAGCCAATTGAGATTTGTGTACTAATCATTACCACCAAGTATCATCAAGATTGTGTGAAACAATATTTGCTGGTATTTCGGAAACTCGTTATTTCTTAAAAGCTTTTCAACCCCTCTCAATGAAAGTGCTTTTCCCCAGTCTGTTCCTAGGGCTACTTGAAGAGGAAACAAACCATAGAGACAAACTGAGAACACCTTTCTTTTGTCAAGTTTCAAAGAGCTACTACAAACCAGGTTGGATTTAGAGTTCCACATTCATCTATCTATATAGGAGGGAAAAGAATGAAACCTAAGTATAAAAACTGCTACTGTAAACGAACGCTTCAACCTAGAACAACAAAATTTGGTGAGCCAAGTAGGATTTGTGTACTTGTCATTACCACCACGTATCATCAAGATTGGGTGAAAAATTATTCGCTGGTATTTCGGAAACTCCTAATTTCTTGGAAGGTTGGCAACCCCTTCAAATGAAAGTGCTTTTCCAAAGTCTGTGGCTAGGGCTACTTGAAGAAAAAAAAAACCATATAGACAAAACTGAGAACTCCTTTAATTTGTCAAGTTTTAAAGAGCTACTACAAACTATGTTGGATTTAGAGTTCCAAATTCATCTATCTATATAGGAGAGAACAGAGTGAAACTTAAATATAAACACTGCCCTGTAGACGAATGCTTCAACCTAGAAGAACAAAATTTGGTGAGCCAAGTGGGATTTGTGTACTGATCATCACCACAAAGTATCATCAAGATTGGGTGAAAAAATATTTGCTGGTATTTCGGAAACTCGTTATTTCTTCGAAGTCTGGCAACCCCGCTCAATGAAAGTGCTTTTCCACAGTCGGTGCCTAGGGCTACTTGAAGAGGAAACAAACCAATGAGACAAAACTGAGAACTCCTTTATTTTGTCAATTTCAAAGAGCTACTACAAACCATGTTGGATTTACAGTTCCTAAATCATCTATCTATATAGGAGAGAACAGAGGGAAACCTAAATATAAAAACTGCTACTGTAGACGAACGCTTCAACCTAGAAGAACAAAATTTGGTGAGCCAAGTGGGATTTGTGTACTTGTCATTACCTCCACGTATCATCAAGATTGGGTGAAAAAATATTCGCTGGTATTTCGGAAACTCGTAATTTCTTGGAAGCTTGACAACCCCTTTCATTGAAAGTGCTTTTCCACAGTCTGTGCCTAGGGCTACTTGAAGAGGAAACATACCAATGAGAAAAAACTGAGAACTCCTTTATTTTGTCAAGTTTCAAAGAGCTACTACAAAGTATTTCTGATTTATAGTTCCAAATTCATCTATCTATATTGGAGAGAACAGAGTGAATCCTAAATATAAACACTGCTCCTGTAGACGAACGCTTCAACCTAGAAGAACAAAATTTGGTGAGCCAAGTGGGATTTGTGTACTGATCATCACCACAAAGTATCATCAAGATTGGATGAAAAAATATTTGCTGGTATTTCGGAAACTCGTTATTTCTTAGAAGCCTGGCAACCCCGCTCAATGAAAGTGCTTTTCCACAGTCTGTGACTAGGGCTACTTGAAGAGGACACAAACCATAGAGACAAAAGTGAGAACTCCTTTATTTTGTCAAGTTTCAAAGAGCTACTACAAACCATGTTGGATATAGAGTTCCAAATTCATCTATCTATATAGGAGAGAACAGAGTGAATCCTAAATATAAACACTGCTCCTGTAGACGAACGCTTAAACCTAGAAGAACAAAATTTGGTGAGCCAAGTGGGATTTGTGTACTGATCACCACCACCGAGTATCATCAAGATTGGGTGAAAAAATATTTGCTGGTATTTCGGAAACTTGTTATTTCTTAGAAGCTGGGCAACCCCTCTCAATGAAAGAGCTTTTCCACAGTCTGTGCCTAGGGCTACTAGAAGAGGACACAAACAATAAAGACAAAACTGAGAATTCCTTTATATTGTAAGTTTCAAAGAGCTACTACAAACCATGTTGGATTTAGAATTCCAAATTCATCCATTTATATAGGAGAGAATAGAGGGAAATCTAAATATAAACACTGCTCCTGTAGACGATCACTTCAAATAGAAGAACAAAATTTGGTGAGCCCAGTGGGATTTTTGTACTGTTGATTACCACCAAGTATCATCAAGATTGGGTGAAAAATTATTTGCTGGTATTTCGGAAACTGGTTATTTCTTAGAAGCTTGGCAACCCCTCTCAATGAAAGTGCTTTTCCACAGTCTGTGCCTAGGGCTACTTGTAGAGGAAACAAACCATAGAGAAAAAACTGAGAACTCCTTTATTTTGTCAAGTTTGTCAAGTTTCAAAGAGCTACTACAAAGTATGTTGCATTTATAGTTCCAAATTCATCTATCTATATAGGAGAGAACAGAGTAAAACCTAAATACAAAAACTGCCACTGTAGACGAATGCTTCAACCGAGAAGAACAAAAGTTGGTGAGCCAAGTGCGAATTGTGTACTTGTCATTACCACAAAGTATCATCCAGATTGGGTGAAAAAATATTTGCTGGTATTTCGGAAACTCGTTATTTCTTAGAAGCTTGGCAACCCTCTCAATGGAAGTGCTTTTACACCGTCTGTGCCTAGGGCTCTTTAAGAGGAAACAAACCATAGAGACAAAACTGAGAACTCCTTTATTTTGTCAAGTTTCAAAGAGCTACTACAAAGTATGTTGGATTTAGTGTTCCAAATTCATCTATCTATATAGGAGAGAACAGAGGGAAACCTAAATATAAAAACTGCTACTGTAGACGAACGCTTCAACCTAGAAGAACAAAATTTGGTGAGCCAAGGGGGTTTGTGTACTTGTCATTACCACCACGTATCATCAAGATTGGGTGAAAAATTATTCGATGGTATTCCGGAAACACGTAATGTATTGGAAACTAAACAACCCCTTTCAATGAAAGTGCTTTTCCACAGTCTGTGCCTAGGGCTACTTGAAGAGGAAACAAACCATAGAGACAAAACTGAGAACTCCTTTATTTTGTCAAGTTTCAAAGAGCTAATACAAAGTATGTTGGATTTAGAGTTCCAAATTCATCTATCTATATTGGAGAGAACAGAGTGAATCCCCAATATAAACACTGCCCTGTAGACGAACGCTTCAACCTAGAAGAACAAAATTTGGTGAGCCAAGTGAGATTTGAGTACTGATAATTACAACCACATATCATCAAGATTGGGAGAAAAAATATTTGCTGGTATTTCGGAAACTCGTTATTTCTTAGAAGCTTGGCAACCCCTCTCAATGAAAATGCTTTTCCACAGTCTGTGACTAGGGCTACTTGAAGAGGACACAAGCCATAGAGACAAAACTGAGAACTTCTTTATTGTGTCAAGTTTTAAAGAGCTACTACAAACCATGTTGGATTTAGAGTTCCAAATTCATCTAACTATATTGGAAAGAACAGTGTGAATCCTAAATATAAAAACTGCTCCTGTAGACGAACGCTTCAACCTAGAAGAATGAAATTTGTTTAGCCAAGTGAGATTTGAGTACTGATCATTACCACCACGTATCATCAAGATAGGGAGAAAAAATATTTGCTGGTATTTCGGAAACTCGTTATTTCTTAGAAGCTTGGCAACCCCTTTCAATGAAAGTTCTTTTCCACAGTCTGTGCCTAGGGCTACTTAAAGAGGACACAAACAATAGAGACAAAACAGAGAATTCCTTTATTTTGTCAAGTTTCAAAGAGCTACTACAAACCATGTTGGATTTAGAGTTCCAAATTCATCTATCTATATAGGAGAGAACAGAGGGAAACCTAAATATAAAAAATGCTACTGTAGACGAATGCTTCAACCAAGAAGAATAAAATATGGTGAGCCAAGTGGGATTTGTGTACTGATCATTACCACCAGGTTCATAAAGATTGGGTGAAAAAATATTTGCTGGTATTTCGGAAAATCATAATTTGTTGGAAGCTTGGCAACCCCTCTCAATGAAACTGCTTTTCCACAGTCTTTTCCTAGGGCTACTTGAAGAGGAAACAAACCGTAGAGACAAAACTGAAAACTACTTTATTTTGTCAAGTTTCAAAGAGCTACTACCAACCATGTTGGATTTAGAGTTCCAAATTCATCTATCTATATAGGAGAGAACAGAGGGAAACCTAAATACAAAAACTGCTACTGTAGACGAACGCTTCAACCTAGAAGAACAAAATTTGGTGAGCCAAGTGGGATTTGTGTACTGTTCATTACCACCAGGTTCATAAAGATTGGGTGAAAAAATATTTGCTGGTATTTCGGATACTCGTTATTTCTTAGAAGCTTGGCAACCTCTCTCAATGAAAGTGCTATTCCAGAGTCTGTGCCTAGGGCTACTTGAAGAGGAAACAAACCATAGAGACAAAACTGAGAACTCCCTTATTTTGTCAAGATTCAAAGAGCTACAACAAACCATGTTGGATTTAGAGTTCCAAATTCATCTATCTATATAGGAGAGAACAGAGGGAAACCTAAATATAAAAAATGCTACTGTAGACGAATTCTTCAACCTAGAAGAACAAAATATGGTGAGACAAGTGGGATTTGTGTACTGATCTTTACCACCAAGTATCATCAAGATTGGGTGAAAAAATATTTGCTGGTACTTCGGAAACTCGTTTTTTTATAGATGCTTGGCAACCCCTCTCGTTGAAATTGCTTTTCCACAGTCTGTGCCTATGGCTACTTGAAGAGAAAAGAAACCATAGAGATAAAACTGAGAACTCCTTTATATTGTCAAGTTTCAAAGAGCTACTTCAAACCTTGTTGGATTCAGAGTTCCAAATTCATCTATCTATGTAGGAGAGAACATAGTGAAACCTAAAAATAAAATCTGTTACTGTAAACGAACGCTTCAACCTAGAAGAACAAAATTTGGTGAGCCAAGTGGGATTTGTGTAGTTGTCATTACCACCACGTATCATCAAGATTGGGTGAAAAAATATTTGCAGGTATTTCCCTAACTCGTAATTTCTAGGAAGCTTGGCAACCCCTCTCAATGAAAGTTCTTTTCCACAGTCTGTGCCTAGGGCTACTTGAAGAGGAAACAAACCATAGAGACAAAACTGAGAACTTGTTTATTTTGTCAGGTTTCAAAGAGCTACTACAAACCATGTTGGATTTAGAGTTCCAAATCCATCTATCTATATAGGACAGAACAGAGGAAAAACTAAATATAAAAACTGCTACTGTAGACGAACGCTTCAACCTAGAAGAACAAAATTTGGTGAGCCAAGTGGGATTTGTGTACTTGTCATTACCACCACGTATCATCAAGATTGGGTGAAAAAATTTTTGCTGGTATTTCGGAAACTCGGAGTGTGTTGGAAGCTTGGCAACCCCTTTCAATGAAAGTGCTTTTCCACAGTCTCTGCTTAGGGCTACTTGAAGAGGAAACAAAACGTAGAGACAAAACTGAGAACTCCTTTATTTTGTCAAGTTTCAAAGAGCTACTACAAGCCATGTTGGATTTAGAGTTCCAAATTCATCTATCTATATAGGAGGAAAAAGAGTGAAACCTAAAAATAAAAACTGCTACTGTAAACGAACGCTTCAACCTGAAACAACAAAATTGGGTGAGCCAAGTGGGATTTGTGTACTTGTCATTACCACCACGTATCATCAAGATTGGGTGAAAAAATATTCGCTGGTATTTCGGAAACTCGTAATTTATTGGAAGCTTGACAACCCCTTTCAATGAAAGTGCTTTTCCACAGTCTGTGCCTAGGGCTACTTGAAGAGGAAACAAACCATAGAGACAAAACTGAGAACTCCTTTATTTTGTCAAGTTTCAAAGACCTACTACAAAGTATGTTGGATTTAGAGTTCCAAATTCATCTATCTATATTGGAGAGAACAGAGTGAATCCTAAATATAAACACTGCTCCTGTAGACGAACACTTCAACCTAGAAGAACAAAATTTGTTGAGTAAAGTGAGATTTGAGTACTGATAGTTACCACCAAGTATCATCAAGATTGGGTGAGAAAATATTTGCTGATATTTCGGAAACTCGTTATTTCTTAGAAGCTTGGCAACCCCTCTCAATGAAAGTGCTTTTCCACAGTCTGTGCCTAGGGCTACTTGAAGAGGACACAAAAAATAGAGACAAAACAGAGAACTCCTTTATTTTGTCAAGTTTCAAAGAGCTACCACAAACCATGTTGGATTTAGAGTTCCAAATTCATCTATCTATATAGGAGAGAACAGAGTGAAACCTAAATATAAAAACTGCTACTGTTGACGAACGCTTGAACAAAGAAGAACAAAATTTGTTGAGCCAAGTGGGATTTGTGTACTGATGATTACCACCAAGTATCATCACGATTGGGTGAAAAATATTTGCTGGTATTTCGGAAACTCGTTATTTCTTAGAAGCTTGGCAACCCCTGTCAATGAAAGTGCTTTTCACAGTCTGTGCCTAGGGCTACGTGAAGAGAAAACAAACCATAGAGACAAAACTGAGAACTCCTTTATTTTGTCAAGTTTTATAGAGCTATTACAAACCATGTTGGATTTAGAGTTCCAAATTCATCTATCTATATAGGAGAGAACAGAGTGAAACCTAAAATAAACACTGCTCCTGTAGACGAACTCTTAAACCTAGAAGAACAAAATTTGGTGAGCCAAGTGGGATTTGTGTACTGATCATCACCACCAAGTATCATCAAGATTGGGTGAAAAAATATTTGCTGGTATTTCAGAAACTCGTTTTATCTTAGAAACTTGGCAAACCCTCTCAATGAAAGTGCTTTTCCACAGTCTGTGCCTAGGGCTACTTGAAGAGGACACAAGCAATAAAGACAAAACTGAGAACTCCTTTTTTTTGTAAGTTTCAAAGAGCTACTACAAACCACGTTGGATATCGTGTTCCAAATTCATCTATCTATATAGGAGAGAACAGAGGGAAACCTAAATATAAAAACTGCTACTGTAGACGAACGCTTCAACCTAGAAGAACAAAATTTGCTGAGCCAAGTGGGATTTGTGTACTTGTCATTACCACCACGTATCATCAAGTTTGGGTGAAAAAATATTTGCTGGTATTTCGGAAACTCGGAATGTGTTGGAAGCTTGGCAACCCCTTTCAATGAAAGTGCTTTTCCACAGTCTCTGCTTAGGGCTACTTGAAGAGGAAACAAACCGTAGAGAAAAAACTGAGAACTCCTTTATTTTGTCAAGTTTCAAAGAGCTACTACAAACCATGTTGGATTTAGAGTTCCAAATTCATCTATCTATATAGGAGGAAAAAGAGTGAAACCTAAAAATAAAAACGGCTACTGTAAACGAACGCTTCAACCTGAAACAACAAAATTGGGTGAGCCAAGTTCGTTTTGTGTACTTGTCATTACCACCACGTATCATCAAGATTGGGTGAAAAAATATTCGCTGGTATTTCGGAAACTCGTAATTTATTGGAAGCTTGACAAGCCCTTTCAATGAAAGTGCATTTCCACAGTCTGTGACTAGGGCTACTGGAAGAGGAAACAAACAATAGAGACAAAACTGAGAAATCCTTTATTTTTTCAAGTTTCAAAGAGTTACTACAAAGTATGTTGGATTTAGAGTTCCAAATTCATCTATCTATATTGGAGAGAACAGAGTGAATCCTAAATATAAACACTGCACCTGTGGATGAACACTTCAACCTAGAAGAACAAAATTTGGTGAGCCAAGTGAGATTTGAGTACTGATAATTACCACCAAGTATCATCAAGATTGGGTGAAAAAAAATTTGCTGGTATTTCGGAAACTCGTTATTTCTTAGAAGCTTGGCAACCCCTCTCAATGAAAGTGCTTTTCCACAGTCTGTGCTTAGGGCTACTTGAAGAGGACACAAACAATAGAGACAAAACAGAGAACTCCTTTATTTTGTCAAGTTTCAAAGAGCTACCACAAACCATGTTGGATTTAGAGTCCCAAATTCATCTATCTATATAGGAGAGAACAGAGTGAAACCTAAATATAAAAACTGCTACTGTAGACGAACGCTTCAACCTAGAAGAACAAAATTTGGTGAGCCAAGTGGGATTTGTGTACTGATGATTACCACCAAGTATCATCACGATTGGGTGAAAAATATTTGCTGGTATTTCGGAAAACCTTTATTTCTTAGAAGCTTGGCAAACCCTGTCAATGAAAGTGCTTTTCACAGTCTGTGCCTAGGGCTACTTGAACAGGAAACAAACCAATGAGACAAAACTGAGAACTCCTTTATTTTGTGAAATTTCAAAGAGCTACTACAAAGTATTTCTGATTTATAGTTCCAAATTCATCTATCTATATTGGAGAGAACAGAGTGAATCCTAAATATAAACACTGCTTTTGTAGACGAACGCTTCATCCTAGAAGAACAAAATTTGGTGAGCCAAGTGGGATTTGTGTACTGATCATCACCACAAAGTATCATCAAGATTGGATGAAAAAATATTTGCTGGTATTTCGGAAACTCGTTATTTCTTAGAAGCCTGGCAACCCCGCTCAATGAAAGTGCTTTTCCACAGTCTGTGACTAGGGCTACTTGAAGAGGACACAAACCATAGAGACAAAAGTGAGAACTCCTTTATTTTGTCAAGTTTCAAAGAGCTACTACAAACCATGTTGGATATAGAGTTCCAAATTCATCTATCTATATAGGAGAGAACAGAGTGAATCCTAAATATAAACACTGCCTGTAGACGAACGCTTAAACCTAGAAGAACAAAATTTGGTGAGCCAAGTGGGATTTGTGTACTGATCACCACCACCGAGTATCATCAAGATTGGGTGAAAAAATATTTGCTGGTATTTCGGAAACTTGTTATTTCTTAGAAGCTGGGCAACCCCTCTCAATGAAAGTGCTTTTCCACAGTCTGTGCCTAGGGCTACTAGAAGAGGACACAAACCATAAAGACAAAACTGAGAATTCCTTTATATTGTAAGTTTCAAAGAGCTACTACAAACCATGTTGGATTTAGAATTCCAAATTCATCCATCTATATAGGAGAGAATAGAGGGAAATCTAAATATAAAAACTGCTACTGTAGACGAACGCTTCAACCTAGAAGAAAAATTTGGTGAGCAAAGTGGTATTTGTGTACTTGTCATTACCACCACGTATCATCATGATTGGGTGAAAAAATACTTGCTGGTATTTCGGAAACTCGGATTTTCTTAGAAGCTTGGCAACCCCTCTCAATGAAAGTTCTTTTCCAGAGTCTGTGATTAGGGCTACTTAAAGAGGACACAAACAATAGAGACAAAACAGAGAATTCCTTTATTTTGTCAAGTTTCAAAGAGCTACTACAAACCATGTTGGATTTAGAGTTCCAAATTCATCTATCTATATAGGAGAGAACACAGTGAAACCTAAATATAAAAACTGCTACTGTAAACGAACGATTCAACCTAGAACAACAAAATTGGGTGAGCCAAGTGGGATTTGTGTACTTGTAATTACCACCACGTATTATCAAGATTGGGTGAAAAAATATTCGCTGGTATTTCGGAGAATCGTTATTTCTTAGAAGCTCGACAACCCCTTTCAATGAAAGTGCTTTTCCACAGTCTGTGCCTAGGGCTACTTGAAGAGGAAACAAACCATAGAGACAAAACTGAGAACTCCTTTATTCTATCAAGTTTCAAAGAGCTACTACAAAGTATGTTGGATGTAGAGTTCCAAATTCATCTATCTATATAGGAGAGAACAGAGTGAAACCTAAATATAAACACTGCTCCTGTAGACGAACGCTTCAACCTAGAAGAACAAAATTTGGTGAGCCAAGTGAGATTTGAGTACTCATCATTACCACCACATATCATCAAGATTGGGAGAAAAAATATTTGCTGGTATTTCGGAAACTAGATATTTCTTAGAAGCTTCGAAACCCCTCTCAATGAAAGTGCTTTTCCACAGTCTGTGCCTAGGGCTACTTGAAGAGGACACAAACAATAGAGACAAAACAGAGAACTCCTTTATTTTGTCAAGTTTCATAGAGCTACCAAAAACCATGTTGGATTTAGAGTTCCAAATTCATCTATCTATATAGGAGAGAACAGAGTGAAACCTAAATATAAAAACTGCTACTGTAGACGAACGCTTCAACCTAGAAGAACAAAATTTGGTGAGCCAAGTGGGATTTGTGTACTTGTCATTACCACCACGTATCATCAAGATTGAGTGAAAAAATATTTGCTGGTATTTCAGAAACTCGGAATTTCTTGGAAGTTGGGAACCCCTTTCAATAAAAGTGCTTTTCCACAGTCTCTGCTTAGGGCTACTTGAAGAGGAAACAAACCGTAGAGACAAAACTGAGAACTCCTTTATTTTGTCATGTTTCAAGGAGCTACTACAAACCATGTTGGATTTAGAGTTCCAAATTCATCTATCTATATAGGAGGAAAAAGAGTGAAAACTAAAAATAAAAACTGCTACTGTAAACGAACGCTTCAAACTAGAACAACAAAATTGGGTGAGCCAAGTGGGATTTGTGTACTTGTCATTACCACCGCGTATCATCATGATTGGGTGAAAAAATATTCGCTGGTATTTCGGAAACTCGTAATTTATTGGAAGCTTGACAACCCCTTTCAATGAAAGTGCTTTTCCACAGTCTGTGCCTAGGGCTACTTGAAGAGGAAACAAACCATAGAGACAAAACTGAGAATTCCTTTATTTTTTCAAGTTTCAAAGAGCTACTACAAAGTATGTTGGATGTAGAGTTCCAAATTCATCTATCTATATAGGAGAGAACAGAGTGAAACCTAAATATAAATACAGCTCCTGTAGACGAAGGCTTCAACCTAGAAGAACAAAATTTGGTGGGCCAAGTGAGATTTGAGTACTAATCATTACCACCACATATCATCAAGATTGGGAGAAAAAATATTTGCTGGTATTTCGGAAACTAGTTATTTCTTAGAAGCTTCGCAACCCCTCTCAATGAAAGTGCTTTTCCACAGTCTGTGACTAGGGCTACTTGAAGAGGACACAAACCATAGAGACAAAACTGAGAACTTCTTTATTTTCTCAAGTTTCAAAGAGCTACTACAAACCATGTTGGATTTAGAGTTCTAAATTCATCTATCTATATAGGAGAGAACAGAGTGAAACCTAAATATAAAAACTGCTACTGTAGAGGAACGCTTCAACCTAGAAGAGCAAAATTTGGTGAGCCAATTGAGATTTGTGTACTAATCATTACCACCAAGTATCATCAAGATTGTGTGAAACAATATTTGCTGGTATTTCGGAAACTCGTTATTTCTTAAAAGCTTTTCAACCCCTCTCAATGAAAGTGCTTTTCCCCAGTCTGTGCCTAGGGCTACTTGAAGAGGAAACAAACCATAGAGACAAACTGAGAACACCTTTCTTTTGTCAAGTTTCAAAGAGCTACTACAAACCAGGTTGGATTTAGAGTTCCACATTCATCTATCTATATAGGAGGGAACAGAATGAAACCTAAGTATAAAAACTGCTACTGTAAACGAACGCTTCAACCTAGAACAACAAAATTTGGTGAGCCAAGTAGGATTTGTGTACTTGTCATTACCACCACGTATCATCAAGATTGGGTGAAAAATTATTCGCTGGTATTTCGGAAACTCCTAATTTCTTGGAAGGTTGGCAACCCATTCAAATGAAAGTGCTTTTCCAAAGTCTGTGGCTAGGGCTACTTGAAGAAAAAAAAAACCATATAGACAAAACTGAGAACTCCTTTAATTTGTCAAGTTTTAAAGAGCTACTACAAACTATGTTGGATTTAGAGTTCCAAATTCATCTATCTATATAGGAGAGAACAGAGTGAAACTTAAATATAAACACTGCCCTGTAGACGAATGCTTCAACCTAGAAGAACAAAATTTGGTGAGCCAAGTGGGATTTGTGTACTGATCATCACCACAAAGTATCATCAAGATTGGGTGAAAAAATATTTGCTGGTATTTCGGAAACTCGTTATTTCTTCGAAGTCTGGCAACCCCGCTCAATGAAAGTGCTTTTCCACAGTCGGTGCCTAGGGCTACTTGAAGAGGAAACAAACCAATGAGACAAAACTGAGAACTCCTTTATTTTGTCAATTTCAAAGAGCTACTACAAACCATGTTGGATTTACAGTTCCTAAATCATCTATCTATATAGGAGAGAACAGAGGGAAACCTAAATATAAAAACTGCTACTGTAGACGAACGCTTCAACCTAGAAGAACAAAATTTGGTGAGCCAAGTGGGATTTGTGTACTTGTCATTACCTCCACGTATCATCAAGATTGGGTGAAAAAATATTCGCTGGTATTTCGGAAACTCGTAATTTCTTGGAAGCTTGACAACCCCTTTCATTGAAAGTGCTTTTCCACAGTCTGTGCCTAGGGCTACTTGAAGAGGAAACATACCAATGAGAAAAAACTGAGAACTCCTTTATTTTGTCAAGTTTCAAAGAGCTACTACAAAGTATTTCTGATTTATAGTTCCAAATTCATCTATCTATATTGGAGAGAACAGAGTGAATCCTAAATATAAACACTGCTCCTGTAGACGAACGCTTCAACCTAGAAGAACAAAATTTGGTGAGCCAAGTGGGATTTGTGTACTGATCATCACCACAAAGTATCATCAAGATTGGATGAAAAAATATTTGCTGGTATTTCGGAAACTCGTTATTTCTTAGAAGCCTGGCAACCCCGCTCAATGAAAGTGCTTTTCCACAGTCTGTGACTAGGGCTACTTGAAGAGGACACAAACCATAGAGACAAAAGTGAGAACTCCTTTATTTTGTCAAGTTTCAAAGAGCTACTACAAACCATGTTGGATATAGAGTTCCAAATTCATCTATCTATATAGGAGAGAACAGAGTGAATCCTAAATATAAACACTGCTCCTGTAGACGAACGCTTAAACCTAGAAGAACAAAATTTGGTGAGCCAAGTGGGATTTGTGTACTGATCACCACCACCGAGTATCATCAAGATTGGGTGAAAAAATATTTGCTGGTATTTCGGAAACTTGTTATTTCTTAGAAGCTGGGCAACCCCTCTCAATGAAAGAGCTTTTCCACAGTCTGTGCCTAGGGCTACTAGAAGAGGACACAAACAATAAAGACAAAACTGAGAATTCCTTTATATTGTAAGTTTCAAAGTGCTACTACAAACCATGTTGGATTTAGAATTCCAAATTCATCCATTTATATAGGAGAGAATAGAGGGAAATCTAAATATAAACACTGCTCCTGTAGACGATCACTTCAAATAGAAGAACAAAATTTGGTGAGCCCAGTGGGATTTTTGTACTGTTGATTACCACCAAGTATCATCAAGATTGGGTGAAAAATTATTTGCTGGTATTTCGGAAACTGGTTATTTCTTAGAAGCTTGGCAACCCCTCTCAATGAAAGTGCTTTTCCACAGTCTGTGCCTAGGGCTACTTGTAGAGGAAACAAACCATAGAGAAAAAACTGAGAACTCCTTTATTTTGTCAAGTTTGTCAAGTTTCAAAGAGCTACTACAAAGTATGTTGCATTTATAGTTCCAAATTCATCTATCTATATAGGAGAGAACAGAGTAAAACCTAAATACAAAAACTGCCACTGTAGACGAATGCTTCAACCGAGAAGAACAAAAGTTGGTGAGCCAAGTGCGAATTGTGTACTTGTCATTACCACAAAGTATCATCCAGATTGGGTGAAAAAATATTTGCTGGTATTTCGGAAACTCGTTATTTCTTAGAAGCTTGGCAACCCTCTCAATCTAAGTGCTTTTACACCGTCTGTGCCTAGGGCTCTTTAAGAGGAAACAAACCATAGAGACAAAACTGAGAACTCCTTTATTTTGTCAAGTTTCAAAGAGCTACTACAAAGTATGTTGGATTTAGTGTTCCAAATTCATCTATCTATATAGGAGAGAACAGAGGGAAACCTAAATATAAAAACTGCTACTGTAGACGAACGCTTCAACCTAGAAGAACAAAATTTGGTGAGCCAAGGGGGTTTGTGTACTTGTCATTACCACCACGTATCATCAAGATTGGGTGAAAAATTATTCGATGGTATTCCGGAAACACGTAATGTATTGGAAACTAAACAACCCCTTTCAATGAAATTGCTTTTCCACAGTCTGTGCCTAGGGCTACTTGAAGAGGAAACAAACCATAGAGACAAAACTGAGAACTCCTTTATTTTGTCAAGTTTCAAAGAGCTAATACAAAGTATGTTGGATTTAGAGTTCCAAATTCATCTATCTATATTGGAGAGAACAGAGTGAATCCCCAATATAAACACTGCCCTGTAGACGAACGCTTCAACCTAGAAGAACAAAATTTGGTGAGCCAAGTGAGATTTGAGTACTGATAATTACAACCACATATCATCAAGATTGGGAGAAAAAATATTTGCTGGTATTTCGGAAACTCGTTATTTCTTAGAAGCTTGGCAACCCCTCTCAATGAAAATGCTTTTCCACAGTCTGTGACTAGGGCTACTTGAAGAGGACACAAGCCATAGAGACAAAACTGAGAACTTCTTTATTGTGTCAAGTTTTAAAGAGCTACTACAAACCATGTTGGATTTAGAGTTCCAAATTCATCTAACTATATTGGAAAGAACAGTGTGAATCCTAAATATAAAAACTGCTCCTGTAGACGAACGCTTCAACCTAGAAGAATGAAATTTGTTTAGCCAAGTGAGATTTGAGTACTGATCATTACCACCACGTATCATCAAGATAGGGAGAAAAAATATTTGCTGGTATTTCGGAAACTCGTTATTTCTTAGAAGCTTGGCAACCCCTTTCAATGAAAGTTCTTTTCCACAGTCTGTGCCTAGGGCTACTTAAAGAGGACACAAACAATAGAGACAAAACAGAGAATTCCTTTATTTTGTCAAGTTTCAAAGAGCTACTACAAACCATGTTGGATTTAGAGTTCCAAATTCATCTATTTATATAGGAGAGAACACAATGAAACCTAAATATAAAAACTGCTACTGTAGACGAACGCTTCAACCTAGAAGAACAAAATTTGGTGAGCCAAGTGGGATTTGTGCACTGATGATTACCACCAAGTATCATCAAGATTGGGTTAAAAACTATTTGCTGGTATTTCAGAAACTCGTTATTTCTTAAAAGCTTGTCAAGCCCTCTCAGTGAAAGTGCTTTTCCACAGTCTGTGCTTGGGCTACTTGAAGAGGAAACAAACCATAGAGACAAAACTGAGAACTGCTTTATTTCTCAAGTTTCAAAGAGCTACTACAAACCATGTTGGATTTAGAGTTCTAAATTCATCTATCTATATAGGAGAGAACACAGTGAAACCTAAATATAAACACTGCTCCTGTAGACGAACACTTCAAATAGAAGAACAAAATTTGGTGAGCCCAGTGGGATTTTTGTACTGTTGATTACCACCAAGTATCATCAAGATTGGGTGAAAAATTATTTGCTGGTATTTCGGAAACTTGTTATTTCTTAGAAGCTTGCAACCCCTCTCAATGAAAGTACTTTTCCACAGTCTGTGCCTAGGGCTACTTGTAGAGGAAACAAACCAGAGAGAAAAAACTGAGAACTCCTTTATTTTGTCAAGTTTCAAAGAGCTACTACAAAGTATGTTGTATTTAGAGTTCCAAATTCATCTATCTATATAGGAGAGAACAGAGTAAAACCTAAATACAAAAACTGCCACTGTAGACGAATGCTTCAACCGAGAAGAACAAAAGTTGGTGAGCCAAGTGCGAATTGTGTTCTTGTCATTACCACCAAGTATCATCCTGATTGGGTGAAAAAATATTTGCTGTTATTTCGGAAACTCGTTATTTCTTAGAAGCTTGGCAACCCTCTCAATGGAAGTGCTTTTCCACAGTCTGTGCCTAGGGCTCTTTAAGAGGAAACAAACCATAGGGACAAAACTGAGAACTCCTTTATTTTGTCAAGTTTCAAAGAGCTACTACAAAGTATGTTGGATTTAGAGTTCCAAATTCATCTAACTATATTGGAGAGAACAGAGTGAATCCTAAATATAAAAACTGCCTCTGTAGATGAACGCTTCAACCTAGAAGAACGAAATTTGGTGAGCCAAGTTGATTTGAGTACTGATCATTACCACCACGTATCATCAAGATAGGGAGAAAAAATATTTGCTGATATTTCGGAAACTCGTTATTTCTTAGAAGCTTGGCAATCCCTGCCATTGAAAGTGATTTTCCACAGTCTGTGGACTAGGGCTACTTGAAGAGGAAACAAACCATAGAGACAAAACTGAGAACTCCTTTATTTTGTCAAGTTTCAAAGAGCTACTACAAACCATGTGGGATTTAGCGTTCCAAATTCATCTATCTATATAGGAGAAAACTGAGTGAAACCTAAATATAAACACTGCTACTGTAGACGAATGCTTCAACCTAGAAGAACAAAATTAGGTGAGCCAAGTGGGATTTGTGTACTCATGATTACCACCAAGTATCATCACGATTGGGTGAAAATATTTGCAGGTATTTCAGAAAATTGTTATTTCTTAGAAGCTTGGTAACCCCTCTCAATGAAAGTTCTTTTCCACAGTCCGTGCCTAGGGCTACTTAAAGAGGACACAAACAATAGAGACAAAACAGAGAATTCCTTTATTTTGTCAAGTTTCAAAGAGCTACTACAAACCATGTTGGATTTAGAGTTCCAAATTCATCTATCTATATAGGAGAGAACACAATGAAACCTAAATATAAAAACTGCTACTGTAGACGAACGCTTCAACCTAGAAGAACAAAATTTGGTGAGCCAAGGGGGTTTGTGTACTTGTCATTACCACCACGTATCATCAAGATTGGGTGAAAAATTATTCGATGGTATTCCGGAAACACGTAATGTATTGGAAACTAAACAACCCCTTTCAATGAAAGTGCTTTTCCACAGTCTGTGCCTAGGGCTACTTGAAGAGGAAACAAACCATAGAGACAAAACTGAGAACTCCTTTATTTTGTCAAGTTTCAAAGAGCTAATACAAAGTATGTTGGATTTAGAGTTCCAAATTCATCTATCTGTATTGGAGAGAACAGAGTGAATCCTAAATATAAACACTGCACCTGTGGATGAACACTTCAACCTAGAAGAACAAAATTTGGTGAGCCAAGTGAGATTTGAGTACTGATAATTACCACCAAGTATCATCAAGATTGGGTGAAAAAAAATTTGCTGGTATTTCGGAAACTCGTTATTTCTTAGAAGCTTGGCAACCCCTCTCAATGAAAGTGCTTTTCCACAGTCTGTGCCTAGGGCTACTTGAAGAGGACACAAACAATAGAGACAAAACAGAGAACTCCTTTATTTTGTCAAGTTTCAAAGAGCTACCACAAACCATGTTGGATTTAGAGTTCCAAATTCATCTATCTATATAGGAGAGAACAGAGTGAAACCTAAATATAAAAACTGCTACTGTAGACGAACGCTTCAACCTAGAAGAACAAAATTTGGTGAGCCAAGTGGGATTTGTGTACTGATGATTACCACCAAGTATCATCACGATTGGGTGAAAAATATTTGCTGGTATTTCGGAAACTCTTTATTTCTTAGAAGCTTGGCAAACCCTGTCAATGAAAGTGCTTTCCACAGTCTGTGCCTAGGGCTACTTGAACAGGAAACAAACCAATGAGACAAAACTGAGAACTCCTTTATTTTGTGAAATTTCAAAGAGCTACTACAAAGTATTTCTGATTTATAGTTCCAAATTCATCTATCTATATTTGAGAGAACAGAGTGAATCCTAAATATAAACACTGCTCCTGTAGACGAACGCTTCATCCTAGAAGAACAAAATTTGGCGAGCCAAGTGGGATTTGTGTACTGATCATCACCACAAAGTATCATCAAGATTGGATGAAAAAATATTTGCTGGTATTTCGGAAACTCGTTATTTCTTAGAAGCCTGGCAACCCCGCTCAATGAAAGTGCTTTTCCACAGTCTGTGACTAGGGCTACATGAAGAGGACACAAACCATAGAGACAAAAGTGAGAACTCCTTTATTTTGTCAAGTTTCAAAGAGCTACTACAAACCATGTTGGATATAGAGTTCCAAATTCATCTATCTATATAGGAGAGAACAGAGTGAATCCTAAATATAAACACTGCTCCTGTAGACGAACGCTTAAACCTAGAAGAACAAAATTTGGTGAGCCAAGTGGGATTTGTGTACTGATCACCACCACCGAGTATCATCAAGATTGGGTGAAAAAATATTTGCTGGTATTTCGGAAACTTGTTATTTCTTAGAAGCTGGGCAACCCCTCTCAATGAAAGTGCTTTTCCACAGTCTGTGCCTAGGGCTACTAGAAGAGGACATAAACCATAAAGACAAAACTGAGAATTCCTTTATATTGTAAGTTTCAAAGAGCTACTACAAACCATGTTGGATTTAGAATTCCAAATTCATCCATCTATATAGGAGAGAATAGAGGGAAATCTAAATATAAAAACTGCTACTGTAGACGAACGCTTCAACCTAGAAGAAAAATTTGGTGAGCAAAGTGGTATTTGTGTACTTGTCATTACCACCACGTATCATCATGATTGGGTGAAAAAATACTTGCTGGTATTTCGGAAACTCGGATTTTCTTAGAAGCTTGGCAACCCCTCTCAATGAAAGTTCTTTTCCAGAGTCTGTGATTAGGGCTACTTAAAGAGGACACAAACAATAGAGACAAAACAGAGAATTCCTTTATTTTGTCAAGTTTCAAAGAGCTACTACAAACCATGTTGGATTTAGAGTTCCAAATTCATCTATCTATATAGGAGAGAACACAGTGAAACCTAAATATAAAAACTGCTACTGTAAACGAACGATTCAACCTAGAACAACAAAATTGGGTGAGCCAAGTGGGATTTGTGTACTTGTAATTACCACCAAGTATTATCAAGATTGGGTGAAAAAATATTCGCTGGTATTTCAGAGAATCGTTATTTCTTAGAAGCTCGACAACCCCTTTCAATGAAAGTGCTTTTCCACAGTCTGTGCCTAGGGCTACTTGAAGAGGAAACAAACCATAGAGACAAAACTGAGAACTCCTTTATTCTATCAAGTTTCAAAGAGCTACTACAAAGTATGTTGGATGTAGAGTTCCAAATTCATCTATCTATATAGGAGAGAACAGAGTGAAACCTAAATATAAACACTGCTCCTGTAGACGAACGCTTCAACCTAGAAGAACAAAATTTGGTGAGCCAAGTGAGATTTGAGTACTCATCATTACCACCACATATCATCAAGATTGGGAGAAAAAATATTTGCTGGTATTTCGGAAACTAGATATTTCTTAGAAGCTTCGAAACCCCTCTCAATGAAAGTGCTTTTCCACAGTCTGTGCCTAGGGCTACTTGAAGAGGACACAAACAATAGAGACAAAACAGAGAACTCCTTTATTTTGTCAAGTTTCATAGAGCTACCAAAAACCATGTTGGATTTAGAGTTCCAAATTCATCTATCTATATAGGAGAGAACAGAGTGAAACCTAAATATAAAAACTGCTACTGTACACGAACGCTTCAACTTAGAAGAACAAAATTTGGTGAGCCAAGTGGGATTTGTGTACTTGTCATTACCACCACGTATCATCAAGACTGGGTGAAAAAATATTTGCTGGTATTTCAGAAACTTGGAATTTCTTGGAAGTTGGGAACCCCTTTCAATAAAAGTGCTTTTCCACAGTCTCTGCTTAGGGCTACTTGAAGAGGAAACACACCGTAGAGACAAAACTGAGAACTCCTTTATTTTGTCATGTTTCAAGGAGCTACTACAAACCATGTTGGATTTAGAGTTCCAAATTCATCTATCTATATAGGAGGAAAAAGAGTGAAAACTAAAAATAAAAAATGCTACTGTAAACGAACGCTTCAACCTAGAACAACAAAATTGGGTGAGCCAAGTGGGATTTGTGTACTTGTCATTACCACCGCGTATCATCATGATTGGGTGAAAAAATATTCGCTGGTATTTCGGAAACTCGTAATTTATTGGAAGCTTGACAACCCCTTTCAATGAAAGTGCTTTTCCACAGTCTGTGCCTTGGGCTACTTGAAGAGGAAACAAACCATAGAGACAAAACTGAGAATTCCTTTATTTTTTCAAGTTTCAAAGAGCTACTACAAAGTATGTTGGATGTAGAGTTCCAAATTCATCTATCTATATAGGAGAGAACAGAGTGAAACCTAAATATAAATACAGCTCCTGTAGACGAAGGCTTCAACCTAGAAGAACAAAATTTGGTGGGCCAAGTGAGATTTGAGTACTAATCATTACCACCACATATCATCAAGATTGGGAGAAAAAATATTTGCTGGTATTTCGGAAACTAGTTATTTCTTAGAAGCTTCGCAACCCCTCTCAATGAAAGTGCTTTTCCACAGTCTGTGACTAGGGCTACTTGAAGAGGACACAAACCATAGAGACAAAACTGAGAACTTCTTTATTTTCTCAAGTTTCAAAGAGCTACTACAAACCATGTTGGATTTAGAGTTCTAAATTCATCTATCTATATAGGAGAGAACAGAGTGAAACCTAAATATAAAAACTGCTACTGTAGAGGAACGCTTCAACCTAGAAGAGCAAAATTTGGTGAGCCAATTGAGATTTGTGTACTAATCATTACCACCAAGTATCATCAAGATTGTGTGAAACAATATTTGCTGGTATTTCGGAAACTCGTTATTTCTTAAAAGCTTTTCAACCCCTCTCAATGAAAGTGCTTTTCCCCAGTCTGTGCCTAGGGCTACTTGAAGAGGAAACAAACCATAGAGACAAACTGAGAACACCTTTCTTTTGTCAAGTTTCAAAGAGCTACTACAAACCAGGTTGGATTTAGAGTTCCACATTCATCTATCTATATAGGAGGGAACAGAATGAAACCTAAGTATAAAAACTGCTACTGTAAACGAACGCTTCAACCTAGAACAACAAAATTTGGTGAGCCAAGTAGGATTTGTGTACTTGTCATTACCACCACGTATCATCAAGATTGGGTGAAAAATTATTCGCTGGTATTTCGGAAACTCCTAATTTCTTGGAAGGTTGGCAACCCCTTCAAATGAAAGTGCTTTTCCAAAGTCTGTGGCTAGGGCTACTTGAAGAAAAAAAAAACCATATAGACAAAACTGAGAACTCCTTTAATTTGTCAAGTTTTAAAGAGCTACTACAAACTATGTTGGATTTAGAGTTCCAAATTCATCTATCTATATAGGAGAGAACAGAGTGAAACTTAAATATAAACACTGCCCTGTAGACGAATGCTTCAACCTAGAAGAACAAAATTTGGTGAGCCAAGTGGGATTTGTGTACTGATCATCACCACAAAGTATCATCAAGATTGGGTGAAAAAATATTTGCTGGTATTTTGGAAACTCGTTATTTCTTCGAAGCCTGGCAACCCCGCTCAATGAAAGTGCTTTTCCACAGTCGGTGCCTAGGGCTACTTGAAGAGGAAACAAACCAATGAGACAAAACTGAGAACTCCTTTATTTTGTCAATTTCAAAGAGCTACTACAAACCATGTTGGATTTACAGTTCCTAAATCATCTATCTATATAGGAGAGAACAGAGGGAAACCTAAATATAAAAACTGCTACTGTAGACGAACGCTTCAACCTAGAAGAACAAAATTTGGTGAGCCAAGTGGGATTTGTGTACTTGTCATTACCTCCACGTATCATCAAGATTGGGTGAAAAAATATTCGCTGGTATTTCGGAAACTCGTAATTTCTTGGAAGCTTGATAATCCCTTTCATTGAAAGTGGTTTTCCACAGTCTGTGCCTAGGGCTACTTGAAGAGGAAACATACCAATGAGAAAAAACTGAGAACTCCTTTATTTTGTCAAGTTTCAAAGAGCTACTACAAAGTATTTCTGATTTATAGTTCCAAATTCATCTATCTATATTGGAGAGAACAGAGTGAATCCTAAATATAAACACTGCTCCTGTAGACGAACGCTTCAACCTAGAAGAACAAAATTTGGTGAGCCAAGTGGGATTTGTGTACTGATCATCACCACAAAGTATCATCAAGATTGGATGAAAAAATATTTGCTGGTATTTCGGAAACTCGTTATTTCTTAGAAGCCTGGCAACCCCGCTCAATGAAAGTGCTTTTCCACAGTCTGTGACTAGGGCTACTTGAAGAGGACACAAACCATAGAGACAAAAGTGAGAACTCCTTTATTTTGTCAAGTTTCAAAGAGCTACTACAAACCATGTTGGATATAGAGTTCCAAATTCATCTATCTATATAGGAGAGAACAGAGTGAATCCTAAATATAAACACTGCTCCTGTAGACGAACGCTTAAACCTAGAAGAACAAAATTTGGTGAGCCAAGTGGGATTTGTGTACTGATCACCACCACCGAGTATCATCAAGATTGGGTGAAAAAATATTTGCTGGTATTTCGGAAACTTGTTATTTCTTAGAAGCTGGGCAACCCCTCTCAATCAAAGAGCTTTTCCACAGTCTGTGCCTAGGGCTACTAGAAGAGGACACAAACAATAAAGACAAAACTGAGAATTCCTTTATATTGTAAGTTTCAAAGAGCTACTACAAACCATGTTGGATTTAGAATTCCAAATTCATCCATTTATATAGGAGAGAATAGAGGGAAATCTAAATATAAACACTGCTCCTGTAGACGATCACTTCAAATAGAAGAACAAAATTTGGTGAGCCCAGTGGGATTTTTGTACTGTTGATTACCACCAAGTATCATCAAGATTGGGTGAAAAATTATTTGCTGGTTTTTCGGAAACTGGTTATTTCTTAGAAGCTTGGCAACCCCTCTCAATGAAAGTGCTTTTCCACAGTCTGTGCCTAGGGCTACTTGTAGAGGAAACAAACCATAGAGAAAAAACTGAGAACTCCTTTATTTTGTCAAGTTTGTCAAGTTTCAAAGAGCTACTACAAAGTATGTTGCATTTATAGTTCCAAATTCATCTGTCTATATAGGAGAGAACAGAGTAAAACCTAAATACAAAAACTGCCACTGTAGACGAATGCTTCAACCGAGAAGAACAAAAGTTGGTGAGCCAAGTGCGAATTGTGTACTTGTCATTACCACAAAGTATCATCCAGATTGGGTAAAAAAATATTTGCTGGTATTTCGGAAACTCGTTATTTCTTAGAAGCTTGGCAACCCTCTCAATGGAAGTGCTTTTACACCGTCTGTGCCTAGGGCTCTTTAACAGGAAACAAACCATAGAGACAAAACTGAGAACTCCTTTATTTTGTCAAGTTTCAAAGAGCTACTACAAAGTATGTTGGATTTAGTGTTCCAAATTCATCTATCTATATAGGAGAGAACAGAGGGAAACCTAAATATAAAAACTGCTACTGTAGACAACGCTTCAACCTAGAAGAACAAAATTTGGTGAGCCAAGGGGGTTTGTGTACTTGTCATTACCACCACGTATCATCAAGATTGGGTGAAAAATTATTCGATGGTATTCCGGAAACACGTAATGTATTGGAAACTAAACAACCCCTTTCAATTAAAGTGCTTTTCCACAGTCTGTGCCTAGGGCTACTTGAAGAGGAAACAAACCATAGAGACAAAACTGAGAACTCCTTTATTTTGTCAAGTTTCAAAGAGCTAATACAAAGTATGTTGGATTTAGAGTTCCAAATTCATCTATCTATATTGGAGAGAACAGAGTGAATCCCCAATATAAACACTGCCCTGTAGACGAACGCTTCAACCTAGAAGAACAAAATTTGGTGAGCCAAGTGAGATTTGAGTACTGATAATTACAACCACATATCATCAAGATTGGGAGAAAAATATTTGCTGGTATTTCGGAAACTCGTTATTTCTTAGAAGCTTGGCAACCCTTCTCAATGAAAGTGCTTTTCCACAGTCTGTGACTAGGGCTACTTGAAGAGGACACAAGCCATAGAGACAAAACTGAGAACTTCTTTATTGTGTCAAGTTTTAAAGAGCTACTACAAAACCATGTTGGATTTAGAGTTCCAAATTCATCTAACTATATTGGAAAGAACAGTGTGAATCCTAAATATAAAAACTGCTCCTGTAGACGAACGCTTCAACCTAGAAGAATGAAATTTGTTTAGCCAAGTGAGATTTGAGCTCTGATCATTACCACCACGTATCATCAAGATAGGGAGAAAAAATATTTGCTGGTATTTCGGAAACTCGTTATTTCTTAGAAGCTTGGCAACCCCTCTCAATGAAAGTTCTTTTCCACAGTCTGTGCCTAGGGCTACTTAAAGAGGACACAAACAGTAGAGACAAAACAGGAGAATTCCTTTATTTTGTCAAGTTTCAAAGAGCTACTACAAACCATGTTGGATTTAGAGTTCCAAATTCATCTATTTATATAGGAGAGAACACAATGAAACCTAAATATAAAACTGCTACTGTAGACGAACGCTTCAACCTAGAAGAACAAAATTTGGTGAGCCAAGTGGGATTTGTGCACTGATGATTACCACCAAGTATCATCAAGATTGGGTTAAAAACTATTTTGCTGGTATTTCAGAAACTCGTTATTTCTTAAAAGCTTGTCAAGCCCTCTCAATGAAAGTGCTTTTCCACAGTCTGTGCTTGGGCTACTTGAAGAGGAAACAAACCATAGAGACAAAACTGAGAACTGCTTTATTTCTCAAGTTTCAAAGAGCTACTACAAACCATGTTGGATTTAGAGTTCTAAATTCATCTATCTATATAGGAGAGAACACAGTGAAACCTAAATATAAACACTGCTCCTGTAGACGAACACTTCAAATAGAAGAACAAAATTTGGTGTGCCCAGTGGGATTTTTGTACTGTTGATTACCACCAAGTATCATCAAGATTGGGTGAAAAATTATTTGCTGGTATTTCGGAAACTTGTTATTTCTTAGAAGCTTGCAACCCCTCTCAATGAAAGTACTTTTCCACAGTCTGTGCCTAGGGCTACTTGTAGAGGAAACAAACCAGAGAGAAAAAACTGAGAACTCCTTTATTTTGTCAAGTTTCAAAGAGCTACTACAAAGTATGTTGTATTTAGAGTTCCAAATTCATCTATCTATATAGGAGAGAACAGAGTAAAACCTAAATACAAAAACTGCCACTGTAGACGAATGCTTCAACCGAGCAGAACAAAAGTTGGTGAGCCAAGTGCGAATTGTGTTCTTGTCATTACCACCAAGTATCATCCTGATTGGGTGAAAAAATATTTGCTGGTATTTCGGTAACTCGTTATTTCATAGAAGCTTGGCAACCCTCTCAATGGAAGTGCTTTTCCACAGTCTGTGCCTAGGGCTCTTTAAGAGGAAACAAACCATAGGGACAAAACTGAGAACTCCTTTATTTTGTCAAGTTTCAAAGAGCTACTACAAAGTATGTTGGATTTAGAGTTCCAAATTCATCTAACTATATTGGAGAGAACAGAGTGAATCCTAAATATAAAAACTGCCTCTGTAGATGAACGCTTCAACCTAGAAGAACGAAATTTGGTGAGCCAAGTTGATTTGAGTACTGATCATTACCACCACGTATCATCAAGATAGGGAGAAAAAATATTTGCTGATATTTCGGAAACTCGTTATTTCTTAGAAGCTTGGCAATCCCTGCCATTGAAAGTGATTTTCCACAGTCTGTGACTAGGGCTACTTGAAGAGGAAACAAACCATAGAGAAAAAACTGAGAACTCCTTTATTTTCTCAAGTTTCAAAGAGCTACTACAAACCATGTGGGATTTAGCATTCCAATTTCATCTATCTATATAGGGGAGAACTGAGTGAAACCTAAATATAAACACTGCTACTGTAGACGAATGCTTCAACCTAGAAGAACAAAATTAGGTGAGCCAAGTGGGATTTGTGTACTCATGATTACCACCAAGTATCATCACGATTGGGTGAAAAAATATTTGCCGGTATTTCGGAAACTCGTTATTTCTTAGAAGCTTGGCAACCCCTCTCAATGAAAGTGCTTTTCCACAGTCTGTGTCTAGGGCTACTTGAAGAGGACACAAACAATAAAGATAAACCTGAGAACTCCTTTATTTTGTCAAGTTTCAAAGAGCTACTGCAAACCATGTTGGATTTAGAGTTCCAAATTCATCTATCTATATAGGAGAGAACAGAGGGAAAACTAAATATAAAAACTGCTACTGTAGACGAACGCTTCAACCTAGAAGAGCAAAATTTGGTGAGCCAAGGGGGTTTGTGTACTTGTCATTACCACCATGTATCATCAAGATTGGGTGAAAAATTATTCGATGGTATTCCGGAAACACGTAATGTATTGGAAACTAAACATCTCCTTTCAATGAAAGTGCTTTTCCACAGTCTGTGCCTAGGGCTACTTGAAGAGGAAACAAACCATAGAGACAAAACTGAGAACTCTTTATTTTGTCAAGTTTCAAAGAGCTAATACAAAGTATGTTGGATTTAGAGTTCCAAATTCATCTATCTGTATTGGAGAGAACAGAGTGAATCCTAAATATATAAACACTGCCCCTGTAGAGGAACGCTTCAACCTAGAAGAACAAAATTTGGTGAGCCAAGTGAGATTTGAGTACTGATAATTACCACCACATATCATCAAGATTGGGAGAAAAAATATTTGCTGGTAGTTCGGAAACTCGTTATTTCTTAGAAGCTTGGCAACCCCTCTCAATGAAAGTGCTATTCCACAGTCTGTGACTAGGGCTACTTGAAGAGGACACAAGCGATAGAGACAAAACTGAGAACTTCTTTATTGTGTCAAGTTTTAAAGAGCTACTACAAACCATGTTGGATTTAGAGTTCCAAATTCATCTATCTATACAGGAGAGAACTGAGTGAAACTAAATATAAACACTGCTACTGTAGACGAATGCTTCAACCTAGAAGAACAAAATTTGGTGAGCCAAGTGGGATTTGTGTACTCATGATTACCACCAAGTATCATCACCATTGGGGGAAAAATATTTGCTGGTATTTCAGAAAATTGTTATTCTTAGAAGCTTGGTAACCATTCTCAATGAAAGTGCTTTTCCACAGTCTGTGCCTAGGGCTACTTGAAGAGGAAACAAACCATAGAGACAAAACTGAGAACTCCTTTATTTTGTCAAGTTTCAAAGAGCTACCACAACCCATGTTGGATTTAGAGTTCCAAATTCATCTATCTATATAGGAGAGAACAGAGTGAAACCTAAATATAAACACTGCTACTGTAGAAGAACGCTTCAACCTAGAAGAACAAAACTTGGTGAACCAAGTGGGATTTGTGTTCTGATTATCACCACCAAGTATCATCAAGATTGGGTGAAAAAATATTTGCTGGTATTTCGGAAACTCGTTATTTCTTAGAAGCTTGGCAACCCCTCTCAATGAAAGTGCTTTTCCACAGTCTGTGTCTAGGGCTACTTGAAGAGGACACAAACAATAAAGATAAACCTGAGAACTCCTTTATTTTGTCAAGTTTCAAAGAGCTACTGCAAACCATGTTGGATTTAGAGTTCCAAATTCATCTATCTATATAGGAGAGAACAGAGGGAAAACTAAACATAAAAACTGCTACTGTAGACGAACGCTTCAACCTAGAAGAACAAAATTTGGTGAGCCAAGCGGGTTTGTGTACTTGTCATTACCACCACGTATCATCAAGATTGGGTGAAAAATTATTCGATGGTATTAAGGAAACACGTAATGTATTGGAAACTAAACAACCCCTTTCAATGAAAGTGCTTTTCCACACTCTGTGCCTAGGGCTACTTGAAGAGGAAACAAACCATAGAGACAAAACTGAGAACTCCTTTATTTTGTCAAGTTTCAAAGAGCTAATACAAAGTATGTTGGATTTAGAGTTCCAAATTCATCTATCTATATTGGAGAGAACAGAGTGAATCCTAAATATAAACACTGCCCCTGTAGAGGAACGCTTCAACCTAGAAGAACAAAATTTGGTGAGCCAAGTGAGATTTGAGTACTGATAATTACCACCACATATCATCAAGATTGGGAGAAAAAATATTTGCTGGTATTTCGGAAACTCGTTATTTCTTAGAAGCTTGGCAACCCCTGCCATTGAAAGTGCTTTTCCACAGTCTGTGACTAGGGGTACTTGAAGAAGAAAAAAACCATAGAGACAAAACTGAGAACTCCTTTATTTTGTCAAGTTTCAAAGAGCTACAACAAACCATGTTGGATATAGAGTTCCAAATTCATCTATCTATATAGGAGAGAACAGAGTAAAACCTAAATACAAAAACTGCCACTGTTGACGAATGCTTCAACCGAGAAGAACAAAAGTTGGTGAGCCAAGTGCGAATTGTGTACTTGTCATTACCACCAAGTATCATCCAGATTGGGTGAAAAAATATTTGCTGGTATTTCGGAAACTCGTTATTTCTTAGAAGCTTGGCAACCCTCTCAATGGAAGTGCTTTTCCACAGTCTGTGCCTAGGGCTCTTTAAGAGGAAACAAACCATAGAGACAAAACTGAGAACTCCTTTATTTTGTCAAGTTTCAAAGAGCTACTACAAAGTATGTTGGATTTAGAGTTCCAAATTCATCTAACTATATTGGAGAGAACAGAGTGAATCCTAAATATAAAAACTGCCTCTGTAGACGAAAGCTTCAACCTAGAAGAACGAAATTTGGTGAGCCAAGTTGATTTGAGTACTGATCATTACCACCACGTATCATCAAGATAGGGAGAAAAAATATTTGCTGATATTTCGGAAACTCGTTATTTCTTAGAAGCTTGGCAACCCCTGCCATTGAAAGTGATTTTCCACAGTCTGTGACTAGGGCTACTTGAAGAGGAAACAAACCATAGAGACAAAACTGAGAACTCCTTTATTTTCTCAAGTTTCAAAGAGCTACTACAAACCATGTTGGATTTAGAGTTCCAAATTCATCTATCTATATAGGAGAGAACTGAGTGAAACCTAAGTATAAACACTGCTACTGTAGACGAATGCTTCAACCTAGAAGAACAAAATTTGGTGAGCCAAGTGAGATTTGTGTACTCATGATTACCACCAAGTATCATCACGATTGGGTGAAAAATATTTGCTGGTATTTCAGAAAATTGTTATTTCTTAGAAGCTTGGTAACCCCTCTCAATGAAAGTGCTTTTCCACAGTCTGTGCCTAGGGCTACTTGAAGAGGAAACAAACCATAGAGACAAAACTGAGAACTCCATTATTTTGTCAAGTTTCAAAGAGCTACTACAACCCATGTTGGATTTAGAGATCCAAATTCATCTATCTATATAGGAGAGAACAGAGTGAAACCTAAATATAAACACTGCTACTGTAGACGAACGCTTCAACCTAGAAGAACAAAATTTGGTGAACCAAGTGGGATTTGTGTACTGATTATCACCACCAAGTATCATCAAGATTGGGTGAAAAAATATTTGCTGGTATTTCGGAAACTCGTTATTTCTTAGAACCTTGGCAACCCCTCTCAATGAAAGTGCTTTTCCACAGTCTGTGTCTAGGGCTACTTGAAGAGGACACAAACAATAAAGATAAACCTGAGAACTCCTTTATTTTGTCACGTTTCAAAGAGCTACTGCAAACCATGTTGGATTTAGAGTTAAAAATTCATCTATCTATATAGGAGAGAACAGAGGGAAACCTAAATATAAAAACTGCTACTGTAGACGAACGCTTCAACCTAGAAGAACAAAATTTGGTGAGCCAAGAGGGTTTGTGTACTTGTCATTACCACCACGTATCATCAAGATTGGGTGAAAAATTATTCGATGGTATTTCGGAAACACGTAATGTATTGGAAACTAAACAACCCCTTTCAATGAAAGTGCTTTTCCACATTCTGTGCCTAGGGCTACTTGAAGAGGAAACAAACCATAGATACAAAACTGAGAACTTCTTTATTGTGTCAAGTTTTAAAGAGCTACTACAAACCATGTTGGATTTAGAGTTCCAAATTCATCTAACTATATTGGAGAGAACAGTGTGAATCCTAAATATAAAAACTGCTCCTGTAGACGAACGCTTCAACCTAGAAGAACGAAATTTGTTGAGCCAAGTGAGATTTGAGTACTGATAATTACCACCACGTATCATCAAGATAGGGAGAAAAAGTATTTGCTGGTATTTCGGAAACTCGTTATTTCTTAGAAGCTTGGCAACCCCTGCCATTGAAAGTGCTTTTCCACAGTCTGTGACTAGGGGTACTTGAAGAAGAAAAAAAACCATAGAGACAAAATTGAGAACTCCTTTATTTTGTCAAGTTTCAAAGAGCTACTACAAACCATGTTGGATTTAGAGTTCCAAATTCATCTATCTATATAGGAGGAAAAAGAGTGAAACCTAAAAATAAAAACTGCTACTGTAAACGAACGCTTCAACCTGAAACAACAAAATTGGGTGAGCCAAGGGGGTTTTTGTACTTGTCATTACCACCAAGTATCATCACGATTGGGTGAAAAATATTTGCTGGTATTTCAGAAAATTGTTACTCCTTAGAAGCTTGGTAACCCCTCTCAATGAAAGTGCTTTTCCACAGTCTGTTCCTAGGGCTACTTGAAGAGGAAACAAACCATAGAGACAAAACTGAGAACTCCTTTATTTTGTCAAGTTTCAAAGAGCTACTACAAACCATGTTGGATTTAGAGTTCCAAATTCATCCATCTATATAGGAGAGAATAGAGGGAAATCTAAATATAAAAACTGCTACTGTAGACGAACGCTTCAACCTAGAGGAACAAAATTTGAAAGCCAAGTGGGATTTGTGTACTTGTCATTACCACCACGTATCATGAAGATTGGGTGAAAAAATATTTGCTGGTATTTTGGAAACTCGGAATTTTTTGGAAGCTTGGCAACCCCTCTCAATGAAAGTGCTTTTCCACAGTCTCTGCTTAGGGCTACTTGAAGAGGAAACAAACAATAAAGACAAAACTGAGAACTCCTTTATTTTGTAAGTTTCAAAGAGCTACTACAAACCATGTTGGATTTAGAGTTCCAAATTCATCCATCTATATAGGAGAGAATAGAGGGAAATCTAAATATAAAAACTGCTACTGTAGACGAACGCTTCAACCTAGAAGAAAAAATTTGGTGAGCCAAGTGGGATTTGTGCACCGATGATTACCACCAAGTATCATCAAGATTGGGTCTAAAAATATTTGCTGGTATATCAGAAACTCGTTATTTCTTAAAAGCTTGGCAAGCCCTCTCAATGAAAGTTCTTTTCCACAGTCTGTGCTAGGGCTACTTGAAGAGGAAACAAACCATAGAGACAAAACTGAGAACTGGTTAATTTTCTCAAGTTTCAAAGAGCTAATACAAAGTATGTTGGATTTAGAGTTTCAAATTCATCTAACTATATTGGAGAGAACAGAGTGAATCCTAAATATAAAAACTGCTCCTGTAGACGAACGCTTCAACCTAGAAGAACGAAATTTGGTGAGCCAAGTGAGATTTGAGTACTGATCATTACCACCACGTATCATCAAGATAGGGAGAAAAAATATTTGCTGGTATTTCGGAAACTCGTTATTTCTTAGAAGCTTGGCAACCCCTGCCATTGAAAGTGCTTTTCCACAGTCTGAGACTAGGGGTACTTGAAGAAGAAAAAAACCATAGAGACAAAACTGAGAACTCCTTTATTTTCTCAAGTTTCAAAGAGCTACTGCAAACCATGTTGGATATAGAGTTCCAAATTCATCTATCTATATAGGAGAGAACTGAGTGAAACCTAAATATAAACACTGCTACTGTAGACGAATGCTTTAACCAAGAAGAACAAAATTTGGTGAGCCAAGTGGGATTTGTGTACTGATGATTACCACCAAGTATCATCACGATTGGGTGAAAAATATTTGCTGGTATTTCAGAAAATTGTTATTTCTTAGAAGCTTGGTAACCCCTCTCAATGAAAGTGCTTTTCCACAGTCTGTGCCTAGGGCTACTTGAAGAGGAAACAAACCATAGAGACAAAACTGAGAACTCCTTTATTTTGTCAAGTTTCAAAGAGCTACTACAAACCATGTTGGATTTAGAGTTCCAAATTCATCTATCTATATAGGAGAGAACAGAGTGAAACCTAAATATAAACACTGCTCCTGTAGACGAACGCTTCAACCTAGAAGAACAAAATTTGGTGAACCAAGTGAGGTTTGTGTACTGATCATTACCACCCAGTATCATCAAGATTGGGAGAAAAAATATTTGCTGGTATTTCGGAAACTCGCTATTTCTTAGAAGCTTGGCAACCCCTTTCAATGAAAGTGCTTTTCCACAGTCTGTGCCTGGGGCTACGTGAAGAGGACACAAAAAATAGAGACAAAACAGAGAACTCCTTTATTTTGTCTAGTTTCAAAGAGCTACCACAACCATGCTGGATTTAGAGTTCCAAATTCATCTATCTATATAGGAGGCAACAGAGTGAAACCTAAAAATAAACCCTGCTACTGTAAACGAACGCTTCAACCTAGAACAACAAAATTTGGTGAGCCAAGTGGGATTTGTGTACTTGTCATTACCACCACGTATCATCAAGACTGGGTGAAAAAATATTCGCTGGTAATTCGGAAACTCGTAATTTTTTGGAAGGTTCGCAACCCCTTTCAATGAAAGTGCTTTTCCACAGTCTTTGCCTAGGGTACTTCAAGAGGAAACAAACCATAGAGATAAAGCTGAGAACTCCTTTATTTTGTCAAGTTTCAAAGAGCTACCACAAAGTATGTTGGATTTAGAGTTCCACATTCATCTATCTATATAGGAGAGAACAGAGTGAAACCTAAATATAAAAACTGCTACTGTAGACGAACGCTTCAACCTAGAAGAAGAAAATTTGGTGAGCCAAGTGGGATTTGTGTACTGATGATTACCACCAAGTATCATCACGATTGGGTGAAAAATATTTGCTGGTATTTCAGAAAATTGTTATTTCTTAGAAGCTTGGTAACCCCTCTCAATGAAAGTGCTTTTCCACAGTCTGTGACTAGGGCTACTTGAAGAGGAAACAAACCATAGAGACAAAACTGAGAACTCCTTTATTTTGTCAAGTTTCAAAGAGCTACTGCAAAGTATGTTGTATTTAGAGTTCCAAATTCATCTATCTATATAGGAGAGAACAGAGTGAAACCTAAATATAAACACTGCTACTGTAGACGAACGCTTCAACCTAGAAGTACAAAATTTGGTGAGCCAAGTGGGATTTGTGTACTGATTATCACCACCAAGTATCATCAAGATTGGGTGAAAAAATATTTGCTGGTATTTCGGAAACTCGTTATTTCTTAGAAGCTTGGCAACCCCTCTCAATGAAAGTGCTTTTCCACAGTCTGTGCCTAGGGCTACTTGAAGAGGACACAAACAATGAAGATAAACCTGAGAACTCCTATTTTTGGCAAGTTTCAAAGAGCTACTGCAAACCATGTTGGATTTAGAGTTCCAAATTCATCTATCTATGTAGGAGAGAACAGAGGGAAACCTAAATATAAAAACTGCTACTGTAGACGAACGCTTCAACCTAGAAGAACAAAATTTGGTGAGCCAAGTGGGATTTGTGTACTTGTCATTACCACCACGTATCATCCAGATTGGGTGAAAAAATATTTGCTGGTATTTCGGAAACTCAGAATTTCTTGAAAGCTTGGCAACCCCTTTCAATGAAAGTGCTTTTCCACAGTCTCTGCTTAGGGCTACTTGAAGAGGAAACAAACCGTAGAGACAAAACTGAGAACTCCTTTATTTTGTCAGGTTTCAAAGAGCTACTACAAACCATGTTGGATTTAGAGTTCCTAATTCATCCATCTATATAGGAGAGAACAGAGGGAAACCTAAATATAAAAACTGCTACTGTAAACAAACGCTTCAACCAAGAAAAACAAAATTTGGTGAGCCAAGTGGGATTTGTGTACTTGTCATTACCACCACGTATCATCAAGATTGGGTGAAAATTATTCACCGGTATTTCGGAAAATCATAATTTCTTTGAAGCTTGACAACCCCTTTCAATGAAAGTGCTTTTCCACAGTCTGTTCCTAGGGCTACTTGAAGAGGAAAGAAACCATAGAGACAAAACTGAGAACTCCTTTATTTTGTCAAGTTTCAAAGAGCTACTACAAAGTATGTTGTATTTAGAGTTCCAAATTAATCTATCTATATAGGAGAGAACACAGTGTAACCTAAATACAAAAACTGCCACTGTAGACAAATGCTTCAACCGAGAAGAACAAAATTTGGTGAGCCAAGTGGGATTTGTGTACTGATCATTACCACCATGTATCATCAAGATTGGGTGAAAAAATATTTGATGGTATTTCGGAAACTGGTTATTTCTTAGAAGCTTGGCAACCCCTCTCAATGAAAGTGCTTTTCCACAGTCTGTGCCTAGGGCTACTTGAAGAGGAATCAAACCATAGAGACCAAACTGAGAACTCCTTTATTTTGTCACGTTTCAAAGAGCTACTACAAACCATGTTGGATTTAGAGTTCCAAATTCATCTATCTATATAGGAGAGAACAGAGTGAAACCTAAATATAAAAACTGCTACTGTAGACGAACGCTTCAACCTAGAAGAACAAAATTTGGTGAGCAAAGTGCGGTTTGTGTACTGATGATTACCACCAAGTATCATGACGATTGTGTGAAAAATATTTACTGGTATTTCGGAAACTCGTAATTTCCTGGAAGCTTGGCAACCGCTTTCAATGAAAGTGCTTTTCAACAGTCTCTGCTTAGGGCTACTTGAAGTGGAAACAAACCATAGAGACAAAAATGAGAACTACTTTTTTTCGTCAAGTTTCAAAGAGCTACTACAAACCATTTTGGATTCAGAGTTCCAAATTCATCTATCTATATCGGAGAGAACAGAGTGAAACCTAAATATAAAAACTGCTACTGTAGAGGAACCCTTCAACCTAGAAGAACAAAATTTGGTGAGCCAAGTGGGAATTGTGTACTTGTCTTTACCACCAGGTATCATCAAGTTTGGGTGAAAAAATATTTGCTGGTATTTCGGTAACTCGTTATTTCGAAGAAGCTTGGCAACCCCTCTCAATGAAAGTGCTTTTCCACAGTCTGTGCCTAGGGAAACTTGAAGAGGAAACAAACCATATAGACAAAACTGAGAACTCCTTTATTTTGTCAAGTTTCAAAGACCTACTACAAAGTACGTTGGATTTAGTGTTCCAAATTCATCTATCTATATAGGAGGGAACAGAGTGAAACCTAAATATAAACACTGCTCCTGTAGACGAACGCTTCAACCTAGAAGAACAAAATTTGGTGAGCCAAGTGAGGTTTGTGTACTGATCATTACCACCCAGTATCATCAAGATTGGGAGAAAAAATATTTGCTGGTATTTCGGAAACTCGCTATTTCTTAGAAGCTTGGCAACCCCTTTCAATGAAAGTGCTTTTCCACAGTCTGTGCTAGGGCTACGTGAAGAGGACACAAAAAATAGAGACAAAACAGAGAACTCCTTTATTTTGTCTAGTTTCAAAGAGCTACCACAACCATGTTGGATTTAGAGTTCCAAATTCATCTATCTATATAGGAGGCAACAGAGTGAAACCTAAAAATAAACACTGCTACTGTAAACAAACGCTTCAACCTAGAACAACAAAATTTGGTGAGCCAAGTGGGATTTTTGTACTTGTCATTACCACCACGTATCATCAAGACTGGGTGAAAAAGTATTCGCTGGTAATTCGGAAACTCGTAATTTTTTGGAAGGTTCGCAACCCCTTTCAATGAAAGTGCTTTTCCACAGTCTTTGCCTAGGGTACTTGAAGAGGAAACAAACCATAGAGATAAAACTGAGAACTCCTTTATTTTGTCAAGTTTCAAAGAGCTACCACAAAGTATGTTGGATTTAGAGTTCCACATTCATCTATCTATATAGGAGAGAACAGAGTGAAACCTAAATATAAAAACTGCTACTGTAGACGAACGCTTCAACCTAGAAGAAGAAAATTTGGTGAGCCAAGTGGGATTTGTGAACTGATGATTACCACCAAGTATCATCACGATTGGGTGAAAAATATTTGCTGGTATTTCAAAAACTCGTTATTTCTTAGAAGCTTGGCAACCCCTCTCAATGAAAGTGCTTTTCCACAGTCTGTGCCTAGGGCTACTTGAAGAGGACACAAATAATAGAGACAAAACAGAGAACTCCTTTATTTTGTCTAGTTTCAAAGAGCTACCACAAACCATGTTGGATTTGGAGTTCCAAATTCATCTATCTATATAGGAGAGAACAGAGTGAAACCTAAATATAAACACTGGTCCTGTAGACGAACGCTTAAACCTAGAAGAACATAATTTGGTGAGCCAAGTGGGATTTGTGTACTTGTCATTACCACCACGTATCATCAAGTTTGGGTGAAAAAATATTCGCTGGTATTTCGGAAACTCGTAATTTCTTGGAAGCTTGACAACCCCTTTCAATGAAAGTGCTTTTCCACAGTCTGTGCCTAGGGCTACTTGAAGAGGAATCAAACCATAGAGACAAAACTGAGAACTCCTTTATTTTGTCAAGGTTCAAAGAGCTTCTACAAACCATGTTGGATTTAGAGTTCCAAATTCATCTATCTATATTGGAGAGAACAGAGTGAAACCTAAATATAAAAAGTGCTACTGTAGACGAACGCTTCAACCTAGAAGAACAAAATTTGGTGAGCCAAGTGGGGTTTGTGTACTGATCATTACCACCAAGTATCATCAAGATTGGGTGAAAAAATATTTGCTGCTATTTCGGAAACTAGTTATTTCTTAGAAGCTTGGGAACCCCTCTCAATGAAAGTGCTTTTCCCCAGTCTGTGCCTAGGGCTACTTGAAGAGGAAACAAACGATAGAGACAAAACTGAGAAGTACTTTATGTTGTCAAGTTTCAAAGAGCTACGAGAAACCATGTTGGATTTAGAGTTCCAAATTCATCTATCTATATAAGAGAACAGAATGAAACCTAAAAATAAAAACTGCTACTGTAAACGAACGCTTCAACTTAGAAGAACAAAATTTGGTGAGCCAAGGGGGATTTGTGTGCTTGTCATTACCACCACGTATCATCAAGATTGGGTGAAAAAATATTTGCTGGTATTTCGGAAACTCGTAATTTCCTGGAAGCTTGGCAACTGCTTTCAATGAAAGTGCTTTTCAACAGACTCTGCTTAGGGCTACTTGAAGTGGAAACAAACCATAGAGAAAAAAATGAGAACTACTTTTTTTCGTCAAGTTTCAAAGAGCTACTACAAACCATTTTGGATTTAGAGTTCCAAATTCATCTATCTATATAGGAGAGAACAGAGTGAAACCTAAATATAAAAACTGCTACTGTAGACGAACACTTCAACCTAGAAGAACAAAATTTGGTTAGCCAAGTGGGAATTGTGTACTAGTCATTACCACCAAGTATCATCAAGATTGGGTGAAAAAATATTTGCTGGTATTTCGGTAACTCGTTATTTCTAAGAAGCTTGGCAACCCCTCTCAATGAAAGTTCTTTTCTACAGTCTGTGCCTAGGGAAACTTGAAGAGGAAACAAATCATAGAGACAAAACTGAGAACTCTTTTATTTTGTAAAGTTTCAAAGAGCTACTACAAACCATGTTGGATTTAGAGTTCCAAATTCATCTATCTCTATAAGGGAACAGAGTGAAACGTAAAAATAAAAACTTCCTACTCTAAACGAACGCTTCAACTTAGAAGAACAAAATTTGGTGAGCCAAGTGGGATTTGTGTGCTTGTCATTACCACCACGCATCATCAAGATTGGGTGAAAAAATATTTGCTGGTATTTCGGAAACTCGTAATTTCCTGGAAGCTTGGCAACCGCTTTCAATGAAAGTGCTTTTCAACAGTCTCTGCTTAGGGCTTCTTGAAGTGGAAACAAACCATAGAGACAAAAATGGAACTACTTTTTTTCGTCAAGTTTCAAAGGGCTACTACAAACCATTTTGGATTTAGAGTTCCAAATTCATCTACCTATATAGGAGAGAACAGAGTGAAACCTAAATATAAAAACTGCTACTGTAGACGAACGCTTCTACCTAGAAGAACAAAATTTGGTGAGAAAAGTGGGAATTGTGTACTAGTCATTACCACCAAGTATCATCAAGATTGGGTGAAAAAATATTTGCTGGTATTTCGGTAACTCGTTATTTCTAAGAAGCTTGGCAACCCCTCTGAATGAAAGTGCTTTTCTACAGTCTGTGCCTAGGGATACTTGAAAAGGAAACAAATCATAGAGACAAAACTGAGAACTCTTTTATTTTGTCAAGTGTCAAAGAGCTACTACAAACCATGTAGGATTTAGAGTTCCAAATTCATCTAGCTATATAGGAGGGATCAGAGTGAAACCTAAAAATAAAAACTGCTACTGTAAACGAACGCTTAAACCTAGAACAACAAAATTTGGTGAGCCAAGTGGGATTTGTGTACTTGTCATTACCACCATGTATCATTAAGATTGGGTGAAAAAATATTCGCTGGTATTTCGGAAACTCGTAATTTTTTGGAAGCTTGGCAACCCCTTTCAATGAAAGTGCTTTTCCACAGTTTTGCCTAGGGCTACTTGAAGAGGAAACAAACCATAGAGACAAAACTGAGAACTCCTTTATTTTGTCAAGTTTCAAAGAGCTACTAAAAAGTATGTTGGATTTAGTGTTCCAATTCATCTATCTATATAGGAGAGAACAGAGTGAAACCTAAATATAAACACTGCTCCTGTAGACGAAAGCTTCCACCTAGAAGAACAAAATTTGGTGAGCCATGTGAGGTTTGTGTTCTGATCATTATCACCACGTATCATCAAGATTGGGAGAAAAAATATTTGCTGGTATTTCGGAAACTCGTTATTTCTTAGAAGCTTGGCAACCCCTCTCAATGAAAGTGCTTTTCCACAGTCTGTGCCTAGGGCAACTTGAAGAGGACACAATCAATAGAGACAAAACAGAGAACTCCTTTATTTTGTCTAGTTTCAAAGAGCTACCACAACCATGTTGGATTTAGAGTTCCAAATTCATCTATCTATATAGGAGGCAACAGAGTGAAACCTAAAAATAAACCTGCTACTGTAAACGAACGCTTCAACCTAGAACAACAAAATTTGGTGAGCCAAGTGGGATTTGTGTACTTGTCATTACCACCACGTATCATTAAGACTGGGTGAAAAAATATTCGCTGGTAATTCGGAAACTCGTAATTTTTTGGAAGGTTCGCAACCCCTTTCAATGAAAGTGCTTTTCCACAGTCTTTGCCTAGGGTACTTCAAGAGGAAACAAACCATAGAGATAAAACTGAGAACTCCTTTATTTTGTCAAGTTTCAAAGAGCTACCACAAAGTATGTTGGATTTAGAGTTCCACATTCATCTATCTATATAGGAGAGAACAGAGTGAAACCTAAATATAAAAACTGCTACTGTAGACGAACGCTTCAACCTAGAAGAAGAAAATTTGGTGAGCCAAGTGGGATTTGTGTACTGATGATTACCACCAAGTATCATCACGATTGGGTGAAAAATATTTGCTGGTATTTCAGAAAATTGTTATTTCTTAGAAGCTTGGTAACCCCTCTCAATGAAAGTGCTTTTCCACAGTCTGTGACTAGGGCTACTTGAAGAGGAAACAAACCATAGAGACAAAACTGAGAACTCCTTTATTTTGTCAAGTTTCAAAGAGCTACTGCAAAGTATGTTGTATTTAGAGTTCCAAATTCATCTATCTATATAGGAGAGAACAGAGTGAAACCTAAATATAAACACTGCTACTGTAGACGAACGCTTCAACCTAGAAGTACAAAATTTGGTGAGCCAAGTGGGATTTGTGTACTGATTATCACCACCAAGTATCATCAAGATTGGGTGAAAAAATATTTGCTGGTATTTCGGAAACTCGTAATTTCTTAGAAGCTTGGCAACCCCTCTCAATGAAAGTGCTTTTCCACAGTCTGTGCCTAGGGCTACTTGAAGAGGACACAAACAATGAAGATAAACCTGAGAACTCCTTTTTTTTTTGTCAAATTTCAAAGAGCTACTGCAAACCATGTTGGATTTAGAGTTCCAAATTCATCTATCTATATAGGAGAGAACAGAGTGAAACCTAAATATAAAAACTGCTACTGTAGACGAACGCTTCAACCTAGAAGAACAAAATTTGGTGAGCAAAGTGCGGTTTGTGTACTGATGATTACCACCAAGTATCATGACGATTGTGTGAAAAATATTTACTGGTATTTCGGAAACTCGTAATTTCCTGGAAGCTTGGCAACCGCTTTCAATGAAAGTGCTTTTCAACAGTCTCTGCTTAGGGCTACTTGAAGTGGAAACAAACCATAGAGACAAAAATGAGAACTACTTTTTTTCGTCAAGTTTCAAAGAGCTACTACAAACCATTTTGGATTCAGAGTTCCAAATTCATCTATCTATATAGGAGAGAACAGAGTGAAACCTAAATATAAAAACTGCTACTGTAGAGGAACCCTTCAACCTAGAAGAACAAAATTTGGTGAGCCAAGTGGGAATTGTGTACTTGTCTTTACCACCAAGTATCATCAAGATTGGGTGAAAAAATATTTGCTGGTATTTCGGTAACTCGTTATTTCTAAGAAGCTTGGCAACCCCTCTCAATGAAAGTGCTTTTCCACAGTCTGTGCCTAGGGAAACTTGAAGAGGAAACAAACCATATAGACAAAACTGAGAACTCCTTTATTTTGTCAAGTTTCAAAGAGCTACTACAAAGTATGTTGGATTTAGTGTTCCAAATTCATCTATCTATATAGGAGGGAACAGAGTGAAACCTAAATATAAACACTGCTCCTGTAGACGAACGCTTCAACCTAGAAGAACAAAATTTGGTGAACCAAGTGAGGTTTGTGTACTGATCATTACCACCCAGTATCATCAAGATTGGGAGAAAAAATATTTGCTGGTATTTCGGAAACTCGCTATTTCTTAGAAGCTTGGCAACCCCTTTCAATGAAAGTGCTTTTCCACAGTCTGTGCCTAGGGCTACGTGAAGAGGACACAAAAAATAGAGACAAAACAGAGAACTCCTTTATTTTGTCTAGTTTCAAAGAGCTACCACAACCATGTTGGATTTAGAGTTCCAAATTCATCTATCTATATAGGAGGCAACAGAGTGAAACCTAAAAATAAACACTGCTACTGTAAACGAACGCTTCAACCTAGAACAACAAAATTTGGTGAGCCAAGTGGGATTTGTGTACTTGTCATTACCACCACGTATCATCAAGACTGGGTGAAAAAATATTCGCTGGTAATTCGGAAACTCGTAATTTTTTGGAAGGTTCGCAACCCCTTTCAATGAAAGTGCTTTTCCACAGTCTTTGCCTAGGGTACTTCAAGAGGAAACAAACCATAGAGATAAAACTGAGAACTCCTTTATTTTGTCAAGTTTCAAAGAGCTACCACAAAGTATGTTGGATTTAGAGTTCCACATTCATCTATCTATATAGGAGAGAACAGAGTGAAACCTAAATATAAAAACTGCTACTGTAGACGAACGCTTCAACCTAGAAGAAGAAAATTTTTTGATCCAAGTGGGATTTGTGTACTGATGATTACCACCAAGTATCATCACGATTGGGTGAAAAATATTTGCTGGTATTTCAGAAAATTGTTATTTCTTAGAAGCTTGGTAACCCCTCTCAATGAAAGTGCTTTTCCACAGTCTGTGACTAGGGCTACTTGAAGAGGAAACAAACCATAGAGACAAAACTGAGAACTCCTTTATTTTGTCAAGTTTCAAAGAGCTACTACAAACCATGTTGGATTTAGAGTTCCAAATTCATCTATCTATATAGGAGAGAACAGAGTGAAACCTAAATATAAACACTGCTACTGTAGACGAACGCTTCAACCTAGAAGTACAAAATTTGGTGAGCCAAGTGGGATTTGTGTACTGATTATCACCACCAAGTATCATCAAGATTGGGTGAAAAAATATTTGCTGGTATTTCGGAAACTCGTTATTTCTTAGAAGCTTGG
The DNA here is from genome assembly GCF_048772815.1 of Callospermophilus lateralis. NCBI lineage: Eukaryota > Metazoa > Chordata > Mammalia > Rodentia > Sciuridae > Callospermophilus > Callospermophilus lateralis. The sequence continues at coordinate 135,219,656 of NC_135310.1, read as the reverse complement.
CAACCCCTCTCAATGAAAGTGCTTTTCCACAGTCTGTGCCTAGGGCTACTTGAAGAGGACACAAACAATGAAGATAAACCTGAGAACTCCTTTTTTTTGTCAAGTTTCAAAGAGCTACTGCAAACCATGTTGGATTTAGAGTTCCAAATTCATCTATCTATATAGGAGAGAACAGAGGGAAACCTAAATATAAAATCTGCTACTGTAGACGAACGCTTCAACCTTGAAGAACAAAATTTGGTGAGCCAAGTGGGATTTGTGTACTTGTCATTACCACCACGTATCATCCAGATTGGGTGAAAAAATATTTGCTGGTATTTCGGAAACTCGGAATTTCTTGAAAGCTTGGCAACCCCTTTCAATGAAAGTGCTTTTCCACAGTCTCTGCTTAGGGCTACTTGAAGAGGAAACAAACCGTAGAGACAAAACTGAGAACTCCTTTAATTTGTCAGGTTTCAAAGAGCTACTACAAACCATGTTGGATTTAGAGTTCCTAATTCATCCATCTATATAGGAGAGAACAGAGGGAAACCTAAATATAAAAACTGCTACTGTAAACAAACGCTTCAACCAAGAAAAACAAAATTTGGTGAGCCAAGTGGGATTTGTGTACTTGTCATTACCACCACGTATCATCAAGATTGGGTGAAAATTATTCACCGGTATTTCGGAAAATCATAATTTCTTTGAAGCTTGACAACCCCTTTCAATGAAAGTGCTTTTCCACAGTCTGTTCCTAGGGCTACTTGAAGAGGAAAGAAACCATAGAGACAAAACTGAGAACTCCTTTATTTTGTCAAGTTTCAAAGAGCTACTACAAAGTATGTTGTATTTAGAGTTCCAAATTCATCTATCTATATAGGAGAGAACAGAGTGTAACCTAAATACAAAAACTGCCACTGTAGACAAATGCTTCAACCTAGAAGAACAAAATTTGGTGACCCAAGTGGGATTTGTGTACTGATCATTACCACCATGTATCATCAAGATTGGGTGAAAAAATATTTGATGGTATTTCGGAAACTGGTTATTTCTTAGAAGCTTGGCAACCCCTCTCAATGAAAGTGCTTTTCCACAGTCTGTGCCTAGGGCTACTTGAAGAGGAATCAAACCATAGAGACCAAACTGAGAACTCCTTTATTTTCACGTTTCAAAGAGCTACTACAAACCATGTTGGATTTAGAGTTCCAAATTCATCTATCTATATAGGAGAGAACAGAGTGAAAAATAAAATAAAAAGTGATACTGTAAACTACCGCTTCAACCTAGAAGAAGAAAATTTGGTGAGCCAAGTGGGATATGTGTACTGATGATTACCACCAAGTATCATGACGATTGGGTGAAAAATATTGACTGGTATTTCGGAAACTCGTAATTTCCTGGAAGCTTGGCAACCGCTTTCAATGAAAGTGCTTTTCAACAGTCTCTCCTTAGGGCTACTTGAAGTGGAAACAAACCATAGAGACAAAAATGAGAACTACTTTTTTTCGTCAAGTTTCAAAGAGCTACTACAAACCATTTTGGATTCAGAGTTCCAAATTCATCTATCTATATAGGAGAGAACAGAGTGAAACCTAAATATAAAAACTGCTACTGTAGAGGAACCCTTCAACCTAGAAGAACAAAATTTGGTGAGCCAAGTGGGAATTGTGTACTTGTCTTTACCACCAGGTATCATCAAGTTTGGGTGAAAAAATATTTGCTGGTATTTCGGTAACTCGTTATTTCGAAGAAGCTTGGCAACCCCTCTCAATGAAAGTGCTTTTCCACAGTCTGTGCCTAGGGAAACTTGAAGAGGAAACAAACCATATAGACAAAACTGAGAACTCCTTTATTTTGTCAAGTTTCAAAGACCTACTACAAAGTACGTTGGATTTAGTGTTCCAAATTCATCTATCTATATAGGAGGGAACAGAGCGAAACCTAAATATAAACACTGCTCCTGTAGACGAACGCTTCAACCTAGAAGAACAAAATTTGGTGAGCCAAGTGAGGTTTGTGTACTGATCATTACCACCCAGTATCATCAAGATTGGGAGAAAAAATATTTGCTGGTATTTCGGAAACTCGCTATTTCTTAGAAGCTTGGCAACCCCTTTCAATGAAAGTGCTTTTCCACAGTCTGTGCTAGGGCTACGTGAAGAGGACACAAAAAATAGAGACAAAACAGAGAACTCCTTTATTTTGTCTAGTTTCAAAGAGCTACCACAACCATGTTGGATTTAGAGTTCCAAATTCATCTATCTATATAGGAGGCAACAGAGTGAAACCTAAAAATAAACACTGCTACTGTAAACAAACGCTTCAACCTAGAACAACAAAATTTGGTGAGCCAAGTGGGATTTTTGTACTTGTCATTACCACCACGTATCATCAAGACTGGGTGAAAAAGTATTCGCTGGTAATTCGGAAACTCGTAATTTTTTGGAAGGTTCGCAACCCCTTTCAATGAAAGTGCTTTTCCACAGTCTTTGCCTAGGGTACTTGAAGAGGAAACAAACCATAGAGATAAAACTGAGAACTCCTTTATTTTGTCAAGTTTCAAAGAGCTACCACAAAGTATGTTGGATTTAGAGTTCCACATTCATCTATCTATATAGGAGAGAACAGAGTGAAACCTAAATATAAAAACTGCTACTGTAGACGAACGCTTCAACCTAGAAGAAGAAAATTTGGTGAGCCAAGTGGGATTTGTGTACTGATGATTACCACCAAGTATCATCACGATTGGGTGAAAAATATTTGCTGGTATTTCAAAAACTCGTTATTTCTTAGAAGCTTGGCAACCCCTCTCAATGAAAGTGCTTTTCCACAGTCTGTGCCTAGGGCTACTTGAAGAGGACACAAATAATAGAGACAAAACAGAGAACTCCTTTATTTTGTCTAGTTTCAAAGAGCTACCACAAACCATGTTGGATTTGGAGTTCCAAATTCATCTATCTATATAGGAGAGAACAGAGTGAAACCTAAATATAAACACTGGTCCTGTAGACGAACGCTTAAACCTAGAAGAACATAATTTGGTGAGCCAAGTGGGATTTGTGTACTTGTCATTACCACCACGTATCATCAAGTTTGGGTGAAAAAATATGCGCTGGTATTTCGGAAACTCGTAATTTCTTGGAAGCTTGACAACCCCTTTCAATGAAAGTGCTTTTCCACAGTCTGTGCCTAGGGCTACTTGAAGAGGAATCAAACCATAGAGACAAAACTGAGAACTCCTTTATTTTGTCAAGTTTCAAAGAGCTTCTACAAACCATGTTGGATTTAGAGTTCCAAATTCATCTATCTATATTGGAGAGAACAGAGTGAAACCTAAATATAAAAAGTGCTACTGTAGACGAACGCTTCAACCTAGAAGAACAAAATTTGGTGAGCCAAGTGGGGTTTGTGTACTGATCATTACCACCAAGTATCATCAAGATTGGGTGAAAAAATATTTGCTGCTATTTCGGAAACTAGTTATTTCTTAGAAGCTTGGGAACCCCTCTCAATGAAAGTGCTTTTCCCCAGTCTGTGCCTAGGGCTACTTGAAGAGGAAACAAACGATAGAGACAAAACTGAGAACTACTTTATTTTGTCAAGTTTCAAAGAGCTACGAGAAACCATGTTGGATTTAGAGTTCCAAATTCATCTATCTATATAAGAGATCAGAATGAAACCTAAAAATAAAAACTGCTACTGTAAACGAACGCTTCAACTTAGAAGAACAAAATTTGGTGAGCCAAGGGGGATTTGTGTGCTTGTCATTACCACCACGTATCATCAAGATTGGGTGAAAAAATATTTGCTGGTATTTCGGAAACTCGTAATTTCCTGGAAGCTTGGCAACTGCTTTCAATGAAAGTGCTTTTCAACAGACTCTGCTTAGGGCTACTTGAAGTGGAAACAAACCATAGAGAAAAAAATGAGAACTACTTTTTTTCGTCAAGTTTCAAAGAGCTACTACAAACCATTTTGGATTTAGAGTTCCAAATTCATCTATCTATATGGAGAGAACAGAGTGAAACCTAAATATAAAAACTGCTACTGTAGACGAACACTTCAACCTAGAAGAACAAAATTTGGTTAGCCAAGTGGGAATTGTGTACTAGTCATTACCACCAAGTATCATCAAGATTGGGTGAAAAAATATTTGCTGGTATTTCGGTAACTCGTTATTTCTAAGAAGCTTGGCAACCCCTCTCAATGAAAGTTCTTTTCTACAGTCTGTGCCTAGGGAAACTTGAAGAGGAAACAAATCATAGAGACAAAACTGAGAACTCTTTTATTTTGTAAAGTTTCAAAGAGCTACTACAAACCATGTTGGATTTAGAGTTCCAAATTCATCTATCTCTATAAGGGAACAGAGTGAAACGTAAAAATAAAAACTTCCTACTCTAAACGAACGCTTCAACTTAGAAGAACAAAATTTGGTGAGCCAAGTGGGATTTGTGTGCTTGTCATTACCACCACGCATCATCAAGATTGGGTGAAAAAATATTTGCTGGTATTTCGGAAACTCGTAATTTCCTGGAAGCTTGGCAACCGCTTTCAATGAAAGTGCTTTTCAACAGTCTCTGCTTAGGGCTTCTTGAAGTGGAAACAAACCATAGAGACAAAAATGAGAACTACTTTTTTTCGTCAAGTTTCAAAGGGCTACTACAAACCATTTTGGATTTAGAGTTCCAAATTCATCTACCTATATAGGAGAGAACAGAGTGAAACCTAAATATAAAAACTGCTACTGTAGACGAACGCTTCTACCTAGAAGAACAAAATTTGGTGAGAAAAGTGGGAATTGTGTACTAGTCATTACCACCAAGTATCATCAAGATTGGGTGAAAAAATATTTGCTGGTATTTCGGTAACTCGTTATTTCTAAGAAGCTTGGCAACCCCTCTGAATGAAAGTGCTTTTCTACAGTCTGTGCCTAGGGATACTTGAAAAGGAAACAAATCATAGAGACAAAACTGAGAACTCTTTTATTTTGTCAAGTGTCAAAGAGCTACTACAAACCATGTAGGATTTAGAGTTCCAAATTCATCTAGCTATATAGGAGGGATCAGAGTGAAACCTAAAAATAAAAACTGCTACTGTAAACGAACGCTTAAACCTAGAACAACAAAATTTGGTGAGCCAAGTGGGATTTGTGTACTTGTCATTACCACCATGTATCATCAAGATTGGGTGAAAAAATATTCGCTGGTATTTCGGAAACTCGTAATTTTTTGGAAGCTTGGCAACCCCTTTCAATGAAAGTGCTTTTCCACAGTTTTGCCTAGGGCTACTTGAAGAGGAAACAAACCATAGAGACAAAACTGAGAACTCCTTTATTTTGTCAAGTTTCAAAGAGCTACTAAAAAGTATGTTGGATTTAGTGTTCCAATTCATCTATCTATATAGGAGAGAACAGAGTGAAACCTAAATATAAACACTGCTCCTGTAGACGAAAGCTTCCACCTAGAAGAACAAAATTTGGTGAGCCATGTGAGGTTTGTGTTCTGATCATTATCACCACGTATCATCAAGATTGGGAGAAAAAATATTTGCTGGTATTTCGGAAACTCGTTATTTCTTAGAAGCTTGGCAACCCCTCTCAATGAAAGTGCTTTTCCACAGTCTGTGCCTAGGGCAACTTGAAGAGGACACAATCAATAGAGACAAAACAGAGAACTCCTTTATTTTGTCTAGTTTCAAAGAGCTACCACAACCATGTTGGATTTAGAGTTCCAAATTCATCTATCTATATAGGAGGCAACAGAGTGAAACCTAAAAATAAACCTGCTACTGTAAACGAACGCTTCAACCTAGAACAACAAAATTTGGTGAGCCAAGTGGGATTTGTGTACTTGTCATTACCACCACGTATCATCAAGACTGGGTGAAAAAATATTCGCTGGTAATTCGGAAACTCGTACTTTTTTGGAAGGTTCGCAACCCCTTTCAATTAAAGTGCTTTTCCACAGTCTTTGCCTAGGGTACTTCAAGAGGAAACAAACCATAGAGATAAAACTGAGAACTCCTTTATTTTGTCAAGTTTCAAAGAGCTACCACAAAGTATGTTGGATTTAGAGTTCCACATTCATCTATCTATATAGGAGAGAACAGAGTGAAACCTAAATATAAAAACTGCTACTGTAGACGAACGCTTCAACCTAGAAGAAGAAAATTTGGTGAGCCAAGTGGGATTTGTGTACTGATGATTACCACCAAGTATCATCACGATTGGGTGAAAAATATTTGCTGGTATTTCAGAAAATTGTTATTTCTTAGAAGCTTGGTAACCCCTCTCAATGAAAGTGCTTTTCCACAGTCTGTGACTAGGGCTACTTGAAGAGGAAACAAACCATAGAGACAAAACTGAGAACTCCTTTATTTTGTCAAGTTTCAAAGAGCTACTGCAAAGTATGTTGTATTTAGAGTTCCAAATTCATCTATCTATATAGGAGAGAACAGAGTGAAACCTAAATATAAACACTGCTACTGTAGACGAACGCTTCAACCTAGAAGTACAAAATTTGGTGAGCCAAGTGGGATTTGTGTACTGATTATCACCACCAAGTATCATCAAGATTGGGTGAAAAAATATTTGCTGGTATTTCGGAAACTCGTAATTTCTTAGAAGCTTGGCAACCCCTCTCAATGAAAGTGCTTTTCCACAGTCTGTGCCTAGGGCTACTTGAAGAGGACACAAACAATGAAGATAAACCTGAGAACTCCTTTTTTTTTTGTCAAATTTCAAAGAGCTACTGCAAACCATGTTGGATTTAGAGTTCCAAATTCATCTATCTATATAGGAGAGAACAGAGGGAAACCTAAATATAAAAACTGCTACTGTAGACGAACGCTTCAACCTAGAAGAACAAAATTTGGTGAGCCAAGTGGGATTTGTGTACTTGTCATTACCACCACGTATCATCCAGATTGGGTGAAAAAATATTTGCTGGTATTTCGGAAACTCGGAATTTCTTGGAAGCTTGGCAACCCCTTTCAATGAAAGTGCTTTTCCACAGTCTCTGCTTAGGGCTACTTGAAGAGGAAACAAACCGTAGAGACAAAACTGAGAACTCCTTTATTTTGTCAGGTTTCAAAGAGCTACTACAAACCATGTTGGATTTAGAGTTCCTAATTCATCCATCTATATACGAGAGAACAGAAGGAAACCTAAATATAAAAACTGCTACTGTAAACAAACGCTTCAACCAAGAAAAACAAAATTTGGTGAGCCAAGTGGGATTTGTGTACTTGTCATTACCACCACGTATCATCAAGATTGGGTGAAAATTATTCACCGGTATTTCGGAAAATCATAATTTCTTTGAAGCTTGACAACCCCTTTCAATGAAAGTGCTTTTCCACAGTCTGTTCCTAGGGCTACTTGAAGAGGAAAGAAACCATAGAGACAAAACTGAGAACTCCTTTATTTTGTCAAGTTTCAAAGAGCTACTACAAAGTATGTTGTATTTAGAGTTCCAAATTCATCTATCTATATAGGAGAGAACAGAGTGTTACCTAAATACAAAAACTGCCACTGTAGACAAATGCTTCAACCTAGAAGAACAAAATTTGGTGAGCCAAGTGGGATTTGTGTACTGATCATTACCACCATGTATCATCAAGATTGGGTGAAAAAATATTTGATGGTATTTCGGAAACTGGTTATTTCTTAGAAGCTTGGCAACCCCTCTCAATGAAAGTGCTTTTCCACAGTCTGTGCCTAGGGCTACTTGAAGAGGAATCAAAACATAGAGACCAAACTGAGAACTCCTTTATTCTGTCACGTTTCAAAGAGCTACTACAAACCATGTTGGATTTAGAGTTCCAAATTCATCTATCTATATAGGAGAGAACAGAGTGAAACCTAAATACAAAAACTGCCACTGTAGACAAATGCTTCAACCGAGAAGAACAAAATTTGGTGAGCCAAGTGGGATTTTTGTACTGATCATTACCACCATGTATCATCAAGATTGGGTGAAAAAATATTTGATGGTATTTCGGAAACTGGTTATTTCTTAGAAGCTTGGCAACCCCTCTCAATGAAAGTGCTTTTCCACAGTCTGTGCCTAGGGCTACTTGAAGAGGAATCAAACCATAGAGACCAAACTGAGAACTCCTTTATTTTGTCACGTTTCAAAGAGCTACTACAAACCATGTTGGATTTAGAGGTTCAAATTCATCTATCTATATAGGAGAGAACAGAGTGAAACCTAAATATAAAAACTGCTACTGTAGACGAACGCTTCAAACTAGAAGAACAAAATTTGGTGAGCAAAGTGCGGTTTGTGTACTGATCATTACCACCATGTATCATCAAGATTGGGTGAAAAAATATTTGCTGGTATTTCGGAAACTAGTTATTTCTTAGAAGCTTGGGAACCCCTCTCAATGAAACTGCTTTTCCCCAGTCTGTGCCTAGGGCTACTTGAAGAGGAAACAAACCATAGAGACAAAACGGAGAACTCCTTTATTTTGTCAAGTTTCAAAGAGCTACTACAAACCATGTTGGATTTAGAGTTCCTAATTCATCTATCTATATAGGAGAGAACAGAGTGAAACCTAAAAATAAAAACTGCTACTGTAAACTACCGCTTCAACCTAGAAGAAGAAAATTTGGTGAGCCAAGTGGGATATGTGTACTGTTGATTACCACCAAGTATCATGACGATTGGGTGAAAAATATTTACTGGTATTTCGGAAACTCGTAATATCCTGGAAGCTTGGCAACCGCTTTCAATGAAAGTGCTTTTCAACAGTCTCTCCTTAGGGCTACTTGAAGTGGAAACAAACCATAGAGACAAAAATGAGAACTACTTTTTTTCGTCAAGTTTCAAAGAGCTACTACAAACCATTTTGGATTCAGAGTTCCAAATTCATCTATCTATATAGGAGAGAACAGAGTGAAACCTAAATGTAAAAACTGCTACTGTAGAGGAACCCTTCAACATAGAAGAACAAAATTTGGTGAGCCAAGTGGGAATTGTGTACTTGTCTTTACCACCAAGTATCATCAAGTTTGGGTGAAAAAATATTTGCTGGTATTTCGGTAACTCGTTATTTCTAAGAAGCTTGGCAACCCCTCTCAATGAAAGTGCTTTTCTACAGTCTGTGCCTAGGGAAACTTGAAGAGGAAACAAACCATATAGACAAAACTGAGAACTCCTTTATTTTGTCAAGTTTCAAAGACCTACTACAAAGTACGTTGGATTTAGTGTTCCAAATTCATCTATCTATATAGGAGGGAACAGAGTGAAACCTAAATATAAACACTGCTCCTGTAGACGAACGCTTCAACCTAGAAGAACAAAATTTGGTGAGCCAAGTGAGGTTTGTGTACTGATCATTACCACCCAGTATCATCAAGATTGGGAGAAAAAATATTTGCTGGTATTTCGGAAACTCGCTATTTCTTAGAAGCTTGGCAACCCCTTTCAATGAAAGTGCTTTTCCACAGTCTGTGCTAGGGCTACGTGAAGAGGACACAAAAAATAGAGACAAAACAGAGAACTCCTTTATTTTGTCTAGTTTCAAAGAGCTACCACAACCATGTTGGATTTAGAGTTCCAAATTCATCTATCTATATAGGAGGCAACAGAGTGAAACCTAAAAATAAACACTGCTACTGTAAACAAACGCTTCAACCTAGAACAACAAAATTTGGTGAGCCAAGTGGGATTTTTGTACTTGTCATTACCACCACGTATCATCAAGACTGGGTGAAAAAGTATTCGCTGGTAATTCGGAAACTCGTAATTTTTTGGAAGGTTCGCAACCCCTTTAAATGAAAGTGCTTTTCCACAGTCTTTGCCTAGGGTACTTGAAGAGGAAACAAACCATAGAGACAAAACTGAGAACTCCTTTATTTTGTCAAGTTTCAAAGAGCTACCACTAAGTATGTTGGATTTAGAGTTCCACATTCATCTATCTATATAGGAGAGAACAGAGTGAAACCTAAATATAAAAACTGCTACTGTAGACGAACGCTTCAACCTAGAAGAAGAAAATTTGGTGAGCCAAGTGGGATTTGTGTACTGATGATTACCACCAAGTATCATCACGATTGGGTGAAAAATATTTGCTGGTATTTCAAAAACTCGTTATTTCTTAGAAGCTTGGCAACCCCTCTCAATGAAAGTGCTTTTCCACAGTCTGTGCCTAGGGCTACTTGAAGAGGACACAAATAATAGAGACAAAACAGAGAACTCCTTTATTTTGTCTAGTTTCAAAGAGCTACCACAAACCATGTTGGATTTGGAGTTCCAAATTCATCTATCTATATAGGAGAGAACAGAGTGAAACCTAAATATAAACACTGGTCCTGTAGACGAACGCTTAAACCTAGAAGAACAAAATTTGGTGAGCCAAGTGGGATTTGTGTACTGATCATCACCACCAAGTATCAAGATTGGGTGAAAAATTATTAGCTGGTATTTCGGAAACTCGTTATTTCTTAGAAGCTTGGCAACCCCTCTCAATGAAAGTGCTTTTCCGCAGTCTGTGGCTAGGGCTACTTGAAGAGGACACAAGCAACAAAGACAAAACCGAGAACTCCTTAATTTTGTCAAGTTTCAAAGAGCTACTACAAACCATGTTGGATTTAGAGTTCCAAATTCATCTATCTATATAGGAGAGAACAGAGGAAAACCTAAATATAAAAACAGCTTCTGTAGACGAACTCTTCAACCTAGAAGAACATAATTTGGTGAGCCAAGTGGGATTCGTGTACTTGTCATTACCACCACGTATCATCAAGTTTGGGTGAAAAAATATTCGCTGGTATTTCGGAAACTCGTAATTTCTTGGAAGCTTGACAACCCCTTTCAATGAAAGTGCTTTTCCACAGTCTGTGCCTAGGGCTACTTGAAGAGGAATCAAACCATAGAGACAAAACTGAGAACTCCTTTATTTTGTCAAGTTTCAAAGAGCTTCTACCAACCATGTTGGATTTAGAGTTCCAAATTCATCTATCTATATTGGAGAGAACAGAGTGAAACCTAAATATAAAAAGTGCTACTGTAGACGAACTCTTCAACCTAGAAGAACAAAATTTGGTGAGCCAAGTGGGGTTTGTGTACTGATCATTACCACCAAGTATCATCAAGATTGGGTGAAAAAATATTTGCTGCTATTTCGGAAACTAGTTATTTCTTAGAAGCTTGGGAACCCCTCTCAATGAAAGTGCTTTTCCCCAGTCTGTGCCTAGGGCTACTTGAAGAGGAAACAAACCATAGAGAAAAAACTGAGAACTCCTTTATTTTGTCAAGTTTCAAAGAGCTACTACAAACCATGTTGGATTTAGAGTTCCAAATTCATCTATCTCTATAAGAGATCAGAATGAAACCTAAAAATAAAAACTGCTACTGTAAACGAACGCTTCAACTTAGAAGAACAAAATTTGGTGAGCCAAGTGGGATTTGTGTGCTTGTCATTACCACCACGTATCATCAAGATTGGGTGAAAAAATATTTGCTGGTATGTCGGAAACTCGTAATTTCCTGGAAGCTTGGCAACTGCTTTCAATGAAAGTGCTTTTCAACAGACTCTGCTTAGGGCTACTTGAAGTGGAAACAAACCATAGAGACAAAAATGAGAACTACTTTTTTTCGTCAAGTTTCAAAGAGCTACTACAAACCATTTTGGATTTAGAGTTCCAAATTCATCTATCTATATAGGAGAGAACAGAGTGAAACCTAAATATAAAAACTGCTACTGTAGACGAACACTTCAACCTAGAAGAACAAAATTTGGTTAGCCAAGTGGGAATTGTGTACTAGTCATTACCACAAAGTATCATCAAGATTGGGTGAAAAAATATTTGCTGGTATTTCGGTAACCCGTTATTTCTAAGAAGCTTGGCAACCCCTCTCAATGAAAGTGCTTTTCTACAGTCTGTGCCTAGGGAAACTTGAAGAGGAAACAAATCATAGAGACAAAACTGAGAACTCTTTAATTTTGTAAAGTTTCAAAGAGCTACTACAAACCATGTTGGATTTAGAGTTCCAAATTCATCTATCTCTATAAGGGAACAGAGTGAAACGTAAAAATAAAAACTTCCTACTCTAAACGAACGCTTCAACTTAGAAGAACAAAATTTGGTGAGCCAAGTGGGAGTTGTGTGCTTGTCATTACCACCACGTATCATCAAGATTGGGTGAAAAAATATTTGCTGGTATTTCGGAAACTCGTAATTTCCTGGAAGCTTGGCAACCGCTTTCAATAAAAGTGCTTTTCAACAGTCTCTGCTTAGGGCTTCTTGAAGTGGAAACAAACCATAGAGACAAAAATGAGAACTACTTTTTTTCGTCAAGTTTCAAAGGGCTACTACAAACCATTTTGGATTTAGAGTTCCAAATTCATCTACCTATATAGGAGAGAACAGAGTGAAACCTAAATATAAAAACTGCTACTGTAGAAGAACGCTTCTACCTAGAAGAACAAAATTTGGTGAGAAAAGTGGGAATTGTGTACTAGTCATTACCACCAAGTATCATCAAGATTGGGTGAAAAAATATTTGCTGGTATTTCGGTAACTCATTATTTCTAAGAAGCTTGGCAACCCCTCTGAATGAAAGTGCTTTTCTACAGTCTGTGCCTAGGGATACTTGAAAAGGAAACAAATCATAGAGACAAAACTGAGAACTCTTTTATTTTGTCAAGTGTCAAAGAGCTACTACAAACCATGTAGGATTTAGAGTTGCAAATTCATCTAGCTATATAGGAGGGAACAGAGTGAAACCTAAAAATAAAAACTGCTACTGTAAACGAACGCTTCAACCTAGAACAACAAAATTTGGTGAGCCAAGTTGGATTTGTGTACTTGTCATTACCACGATGTATCATCAAGATTGGGTGAAAAAATATTCGCTGGTATTTCGGAAACTCGTAATTTTTTGGAAGCTTGGCAACCCCTTTCAATGAAAGTGCTTTTCCACAGTCTTTGCCTAGGGCTACTTGAAGAGGAAACAAACCATAGAGACAAAACTGAGAACTCCTTTATTTTGTCAAGTTTCAAAGAGCTACTGCAAAGTATGTTGTATTTAGAGTTCCAAATTCATCTATCTATATAGGAGAGAACAGAGTGTAACCTAAATATAAACACTGTTCCAGTAGACAAACGCTTCAACCTAGAAGAACAAAATTTGGTGAGCCAAGTAGGATTTGTGTACTCATCATCACCACCAAGTATCATCAAGATTGGGTGAAAAAATATTTGCTGGTATTTCGGAAACTCGTTATTTCTTAGAAGCTTGGTAACCCCTCTCAATGAAAGTGCTTTTCCACAGTCTCTGCCTAGGGCTACTTGAAGAGGACACAAACAATAAAGACAAAACTGAGAACGCCTTGTTTTTGTCAAGTTTCAAAAAGCTACTACAAACCATGTTGGATTTAGAGTTCCAAATTCATCTATCTATATAGGAGAGAACAGAGGGAAACCTAAATATAAAAACAGCTTCTGTAGACGAACTCTTCAACTAAGAAGAACAAAATTTGGTGAGATAAGTGGGATTTGTGTACTGATCATTACCACCACGTATCATCAAGATTGGGAGAAAAAATATTTGCTGGGATTTCGGAAACTCGTTATTTCTTAGAAGCTTGGCAACCCCTTTCAATGAAAGTGCTTTTCCACAGTCTGTGCCTCGGGCTAATTGAAGTGGAAACAAACCATAGAGACAAAAATGAGAACTCCTTTATTTTGTCTAGTTTCAAAGAGCTACTTCAATCCATTTTGGATTCAGAGTTCCAAATTCATCTATCTATATAGGAGAGAACAGAGTGAAACGTAAAAATAAAAACTGCTACTGTAAACGAACGCTTCAACCTAGAAGAACAAAATTTGGTGAGCCAAGTGGGAATTGTGTACTTGTCATTACCACCAAGTATCATCAAGATTGGGTGAAAAAATATTTGCTGGTATTTCGGTAACTCGTTATTTCTAAGAAGCTTGGCAACCCCTCTCAATGAAAGAGCTTTTCCACAGTCTTTGCCTAGGGTACTTGAAGAGGAAACAAACCATAGAGACAAAACTGAGAACTCCTTTATTTTGTCAAGTTTCAAAGAGCTACTACAAAGTATGTTGTATTTAGTGTTCCAAATTCATCTATCTATAAAGGAGAGAACAGAGTGAAACCTAAATATAAAAACTGCTACTGTAGACGAACGCTTCAACCTAGAAGAACAAAATTTGGTGAGCCAAGTGGGAATTGTGTACTTGTCATTACCACAAACTATCATCAAGATTGTGTGAAAAAAAATTTGCTGGTATTTCGGTAACTCGTTATTTCTAAGAAGCTTGGCAACCCCTCTCAATGAAAGTGCTTTTCCACAGTCTGTGCCTAGGGCTACGTGAAGAGGACACAAAAAATAGATACAAAACAGAGAACTCCTTTATTTTGTCTAGTTTCAAAAGCTACCACAACCATGTTGGATTTAGAGTTCCAAATTCATCTATCTATATAGGAGGCAACAGAGTGAAACCTAAAAATAAAAACTGCTACTGTAAACGAACGCTTCAACCTAGAACAACAAAATTTGGTGAGCCAAGTGGGATATGTGTAATTGTCATTACCACCACGTATCATCAAGATTGGGTGAAAAAATATTCGCTGGTAATTCGGAAACTCGTAATTTTTTGGAAGCTTGGCAACCCCTTTCAATGAAAGTGCTTTTCCACAGTCTTTGGCTAGGGTACTTGAAGAGGAAACAAACCATAGACACAAAACTGAGAACTCCTTTATTTTGTCAAGTTTCAAGGAGCTACTACAAAGTATGTTGGATTTAGTGTTCCAAATTCATCTATCTATATAGGAGAGAACAGAGTGAAACCTAAATATAAACACTGCTTTTGTAGACGAACGCTTCAACCTAGAAGAACAAAGTTTGGTGAGCCTAGTGAGGTTTGTGTACTGATCAATACCACCACGTATCATCAAGATTGGGAGAAAAAATATTTGCTGGTATTTCGGAAACTCGTTATTTCTTAGAAGCTTGGCAACCCGTTTCAATGAAAGTGCTTTTCCACAGTCTGTGCCTAGGGCTACTTGAAGAGGACACAAACAATACAGAAAAACCAGAGAACTCCTTTATTTTGTCTAGTTTCAAAGAGCTACCACAAACCATGTTGGATTTAGAGTTCCAAATTCATCTATCTATATAGGAGAGAACAGAGTGAAACCTAAATATATAAAACTGCTACTGTAGACGAACGCTTCAACCTAGAAGAAGAAAATTTGGTGAGCAAAGTGGGATTTGTGGACTGATGATTACCACCAAGTATCATCACGATTGGGTGAAAAATATTTGCTGGTATTTCGGAAACTGGTTATTTCTTAGAAGCTTGGGAACCCCTCTCAATGAAAGTGCTTTTCCACAGTCTGTGCCTAGGGCTACTTGACGAGGAAACAAACCATAAAGACAAAACTGAGAACTCCTTTATTTTGTAAAGTTTTAAAGAGGTACTACAAACCATGTTGGATATAGAGTTCCAACTTCATCTATCTATATAGGAGAGAACAGAGTGAAACCTAAATATAAACACTGCTCTTGTAGACGAACACTTAAACCTAGAAGAACAAAATTTGGTGAGCCAAGTGGGATTTGTGTACTGATCATCACCACCAAGTATCGTCAAGATTGGGTGAAAAATTATTTGCTGGTATTTCGGAAACTCGTTATTTCTTAGAAGCTTGGCATCCCCTCTCAATGAAAGTGCTTTTCCACAATCTGTGCCTAGGGCTACTTGAAGAGGACACAAACAATAAAGACAAAACTGAGAACTCCTTTATTTTGTCAAGTTTCAAAGAGCTACTAAAAACCATGTTGGATTTAGAGTTCCAAATTCATCTATCTATATAGGAGAGAACAGAGGAGAACCTAAATAAAAAAACAGCTTCTATAGACGAACTCTTCAACCTAGAAGAACAAAATTTGGTGAGCCAAGTGGGATTTGTGTACTTGTCATTACCACCACGTATCATCAAGATTGGGTGAAAAAATATTTGATGGTATTTCGGAAACTCGTTATGTCTTAGAAGCTTGGCAACCACTCTCAATGAAAGTGCTTTTCCACAGTCTGTGCCTAGGGCTACTTGAAGAGGAATCAAACCATAGAGACAAAACTGAGAACTCCTTTATTTTGTCAAGTTTCAAAGAGCTACTGCAAAGTATGTTGTATTTAGAGTTCCAAATTCATCTATCTATATAGGAGAGAACAGAGTGTAACCAAAATACAAAAACTGCCACTGTAGAAGAATGCTTCAACCGAGAAGAACAAAATTTGGTGAGCCAAGTGGGATTTGTGTACTGATCATTACCACCAAGTATCATCAAGATTGGGTGAAAAAATATTTGATGGTATTTCGGAAACTCGTTATGTCTTAGAAGCTTGGCAACCACTCTCAATGAAAGTGCTTTTCCACAGTCTGTGCCTAGGGCTACTTGAAGAGGAATCAAACCATAGAGACAAAACTGAGAACTCCTTTATTTTGTCAAGTTTCAAAGAGCTACTACAAACCATGTTGGATTTAGAGTTCCAAATTCATCTATCTATATAGGAGAGAACAGAGTGAAACCTAAATATAAAAACTGCTAATGTAGACGAACGCTTCAACCTAGAAGAACAAAATTTAGTGAGCCAAGTGGGGTTTGTGTACTGATCATTACCACCAAGTATCATCAAGATTGGGTGAAAAAATATTTGCTGGTATTTCAGAAACTAGTTATTTCTTAAAAGCTTGGGAACCCCTCTCAATGAAAGTGCTTTTCCCCAGTCTGTGCCTAGGGCTACTTGAAGAGGAAACAAACCATAGAGACAAAACTGAGAACCTCTTTATTTTGTCAAGTTTCAAAGAGCTACTACAAACCGTGTTGGATTTAGAGTTCCAAATTCATCTATCTATATAGGAGAGTACAGAGTGAAACCTAAATATAAACACTGCTCCTGTAGACGAACGCTTCAACTTAGAAGAACAAAATTTGGTGAGCCAAGTGAGATTTGTGTACTGATCATTACCACCACGCATCATCAAGATTGGGAGAAAAAATATTTGCTGGTATTTCGGAAACTCGTTATTTCTTAGAAGCTTGGTAACCCCTCTCAATGAAAGTGCTTTTCCACAGTCTGTGCCTAGGGCTACTTGAAGAGGACACAAACAATAAAGACAAAACTGAGAACGCCTTGTTTTGGGCAAGTTTCAAAGAGCTACTACAAACCATGTTGGATTTAGAGTTAAAAATTCATCTATCTATATAGGAGAGAACATAGGGAAACCTAAATATATAAACAGCTTCTGTAGACGAACTCTTCAACCTAGAAGAACAAAATTTGGTGAGATAAGTGGGATTTGTGTACTGATCATTACCACCACGTATCATCAAGATTGGGAGAAAAAATATTTGCTGGGATTTCGGAAACTCGTTATTTCTTAGAAGCTTGGCAACCCCTTTCAATGAAAGTGCTTTTCCACAGTCTGTGCCTAGGGCTACGTGAAGAGGACACAAAAAATAGAGACAAAACTGAGAACTCCTTTATTTTGTCTAGTTTCAAAGAGCTACTACAAAGTATGTTTTATTTAGTGTTCCAAATTCATCTATCTATATAGGAAGCAACAGAGTGAAACCTAAAAATAAAAACTGCTACTGTAAACGAACGCTTCAACCTAGAAGAACAAAATTTGGTGAGCCAAGTGGGAATTGTGTACTTGTCAATACCACCAAGTATCATCAAGATTGGGTGAAAAAATATTTGCTGGTATTTCGGTAACTCGTTATTTCTAAGAAGCTTGGCAACCCCTCTCAATGAAAGAGCTTTTCCACAGTCTTTGCCTAGGGTACTTGAAGAGGATACAAACCATAGAGACAAAACTGAGAACTCCTTTATTTTGTCAAGTTTCAAAGAGCTACTACAAAGTATGTTGGATTTAGTGTTCCAAATTCATCTATCTATAAAGGAGAGAACAGAGTGAAACCTAAATATAAAAACTGCTACTGTAGACGAACGCTTCAACCTAGAAGAACAAAATTTGGTGAGCCAAGTGGGAATTGTGTACTTGTCATTACCACAAACTATCATCAAGATTGTGTGAAAAAAAATTTGCTGGTATTTTGGTAACTCGTTATTTCTAAGAAGCTTGGCAACCCCTCTCAATGAAAGTGCTTTTCCACAGTCTGTGCCTAGGGCTACGTGAAGAGGACACAAAAAATGGATACAAAACAGAGAACTCCTTTATTTTGTCTAGTTTCAAAAGCTACCACAACCATGTTGGATTTAGAGTTCCAAATTCATCTATCTATATAGGAGGCAACAGAGTGAAACCTAAAAATAAAAACTGCTACTGTAAACGAACGCTTCAACCTAGAACAACAAAATTTGGTGAGCCAAGTGGGATATGTGTAATTGTCATTACCACCACGTATCATCAAGATTGGGTGAAAAAATATTCGCTGGTAATTCGGAAACTCGTAATTTTTTGGAAGCTTGGCAACCCCTTTCAATGAAAGTGCTTTTCCACAGTCTTTGGCTAGGGTACTTGAAGAGGAAACAAACCATAGACACAAAACTGAGAACTCCTTTATTTTGTCAAGTTTCAAGGAGCTACTACAAAGTATGTTGGATTTAGTGTTCCAAATTCATCTATCTATATAGGAGAGAACAGAGTGAAACCTAAATATAAACACTGCTTTTGTAGACGAACGCTTCAACCTAGAAGAACAAAGTTTGGTGAGCCTAGTGAGGTTTGTGTACTGATCAATACCACCACGTATCATCAAGATTGGGTGAAAAAATATTTGCGGATATTTGGGAAACTCGTTATTTCTTAGAAGCTTGGCAACCCCTCTCAATGAAATTGCTTTTCCACAGTCTGTGCCTAGGGCTAATTGAAGAGGAAACGAACCATAGAGACAAAAGTGAGAACTCCTTTATTTTGTCTAGTTTCAAAAGCTACCACAACCATGTTGGATTTAGAGTTCCAAATTCATCTATCTATATAGGAGGCAACAGAGTGAAACCTAAAAATAAAAACTGCTACTGTAAACGAACGCTTCAACCTGGAACAACAAAATTTGGTGAGCCAAGTGGGATATGTGTAATTGTCATTACCACCACGTATCATCAAGATTGGGTGAAAAAATATTCGCTGGTAATTCGTTAACTCGTAATTTTTTGGAAGCTTGGCAACCCCTTTCAATGAAAGTGCTTTTCCACAGTCTTTGGCTAGGGTACTTGAAGAGGAAACAAACCATAGACATAAAACTGAGTACTCCTTTATTTTGTCAAGTTCAAGGAGCTACTACAAAGTATGTTGGATTTAGTGTTCCAAATATATCTATCTATATAGGAGAGAACAGAGTGAAACCTAAATATAAACACTGCTTTTGTGGACGAACGCTTCAACCTAGAAGAACAAAGTTTGGTGAGCCTAGTGAGGTTTGTGTACTGATCATTACCACCACGTATCATCAAGATTGGGAGAAAAAATATTTGCTGGTATTTCGGAAACTCGTTATTTCTTAGAAGATTGGCAACCCCTTTCAATGAAATTGCTTTTCCACAGTCTGTGCCTAGGGCTACTTGAAGAGGACACAAACAATAGAGAAAAACCAGAGAACTCCTTTATTTTGTCTAGTTTCAAAGAGCTACCACAAACCATGTTGGATTTAGAGTTCCAAATTCATCTATCTATATAGGAGAGAACAGAGTGAAACCTAAATATAAAAAACTGCTACTGTAGACGAACGCTTCAACCTAGAAGAAGAAAATTTGGTGGGCAAAGTGGGATTTATGTACTGATGATTACCACCAAGTATCATCACGATTGGGTGAAAAATATTTGCTGGTATTTCGGAAACTGGTTATTTCTTAGAAGCTTGGCAACCCCTCTCAATGAAAGTGCTTTTCCACAGTCTGTGCCTAGGGCTACTTGAAGAGGAAACAAACCATAATGACAAAACTGAGAACTCCTTTATTTTGTAAAGTTTTAAAGAGCTACTACAAACCATGTTGGATATAGAGTTCCAAATTCATCTATCTATATAGGAGAGAACAGAGTGAAACCTAAATATAAACACTGCTCTTGTAGACGAACGCTTAAACCTAGAAGAACAAAATTTGGTGAGCCAAGTGGGATTTGTGTACTTACCATCACCACCAAGTATCGTCAAGATTGGGTGAAAAATTATTTGCTGGTATTTCGGAAACTCGTTATTTCTTAGAAGCTTGGCAACCCCTCTCAATGAAAGTGCTTTTCCACAATCTGTGCCTAGGGCTACTTGAAGAGGACACAAGCAATAAAGACAAAACTGAGAACTCCTTTAATTTGTCAAGTTTCAAAGAGCTACTAAAAACCATGTTGGAATTAGAGTTCCAAATTCATCTATCTATATAGGAGAGAACAGAGGAGAACCTAAATATAAAAACAGCTTCTATAGACGAACTCTTCAACCTAGAAGAACAAAATTTGGTGAGCCAAGTGGGATTTGTGTACTTGTCATTACCACCACGTATCATCAAGATTGGGTGAAAAAATATTCGCTGGTATTTCGGAAACTCGTAATTTCTTGGAAGCTTGACAACCCCTTTCAATGAAAGTGCTTTTCCACAGTCTGTGCCTAGGGCTACTTGAAGAGGAAACAAACCATAGAGACAAAACTGAGAACTCCTTTATTTTGTAAAGTTTCAAAGAGCTACTGCAAAGTATGTTGTATTTAGAGTTCCAAATTCATCTATCTATATAGGAGAGAACAGAGTGTAACCTAAATACAAAACTGCCACTGTAGAAGACTGCTTCAACCGAGAAGAACAAAATTTGGTGAGCCTAGTGGGATTTGTGTACTGATCATTACCACCAAGTATCATCAAGTTTGGGTGAAAAAATATTTGATGGTATTTCGGAAACTCGTTATGTCTTAGAAGCTTGGCAACCCCTCTAAATGAAAGTGCTTTTCCACAGTCTGTGCCCAGGGCTACTTGAAGAGGAATCAAACCATAGAGACAAAACTGAGAACTCCTTTATTTTGTCAAGTTTCAAAGAGCTACTACAAACCATGTTAGATTTAGAGTTCCAAATTCATCTATCTATATAGGAGAGAACAGAGTGAAACCTAAACATAAACAATGCTCCTGTAGACGAACGCTTCAACCTAGAAGAACAAAATTTGTTGCGCCAAGTGAGGTTTGTGTTCTGATCATTACCACCACATATCATCAAGATTGGGAGAAAAAATATTTGCTGGTATTTCGGATACTCGTTATTTCTTAGAAGCTTGGCAACCCCTCTCAATGAAAGTGCTTTTCCACAGTCTATGCCTAGGGCTACTTGAATAGGACACAAACAATAAAGACAAAACTGAGTACTCAATTATTTTGTCAAGTTTCAAAGACCTACTACAAACCATGTTGGATTTAGAGTTCCAAATTCATCTATCTATATCGGAGAGAACAGAGGGAAACCTAAATATAAAAACTGCTACTGTTGACGAACGCTTCAACCTAGAAGAACAAAATTTGGTGAGCCAAGTGGGATTTGTATACTTGTCATTACCACCATGTATCATCAAGATTGGGTGAAAAAATATTTGCTGGTATTTCGGAAACTCGGAATTTCTTGGAAGCTTTGCAACCCTTTTCAATGAAAGTGCTTTTCCACAGTCTCTGCCTAGGGCTACTTGAAGAGGAAACAAACCATAGGGACAAAACTGAGAACTCCTTTATTTTGTCAAGTTTCAAAGAGCTACTACAACGTATGTTGGATTTAGAGTTCCAAATTCATCTATCTATATTGGAGAGAACAGTGTGAATCCTAAATATAAACACTGCTCCTATAGACGAATGCTTCAACCTAGAAGAACAAAATTTTGTGAGCCAAGTGAGATTTGAGTACTGATCATTACCACCACGTATCATCAAGATTGGGAGAAAAAATATTTGCAGGTATTTCGGAAACTTGTTATTTCTTAGAAGCTTGGCAACCCCTCGCAATGAAAGTGCGTTTACTCAGTCTGTGCCTAGGGCTATTTGAAGAGGACATAAAACATAGAGACAAAACTGAGAACTCCTTTATTTTGTCAAGTTTCAAAGAGCTACTACAAACCATGTTGGATTTAGAGTTCCAAATTCATCTATCTATATAGGAGAGAACAGAGTGAAACCTAAATATAAAAACTGCTACTGTAGACGAACGCTTCAAACTAGAAGAAGAAAATTTGGTGAGGCAAGTGGGATTTGTGTACTGATGATTACCACCAAGTATCATCACGATTGGGTGAAAAATATTTGCTGGTATTTCTTAAACTCGTTATTTCTTAGAAGCTTGGCAACCCCTCTCAATGAAAGTGCTTTTCCCCAGTCTGTGCCTATGGCTACTTGAAGAGGAAACAAACCATAGAGACAAAACTGAGAACTCCTTAATTTTGTCAAGTTTCAAAGAACTACTACAAACCATGTTGGATTTAGAGTTCCAAATTCATCTATCTATATAGGAGAGAACAGAGTGAAACCTAAATATAAACACTGCTCCTGTAGACGAACGCTTCAACCTAGAAGAACAAAATTTGGTGAGCCAAGTCGGATTTTTGTACTTGTCATTACCACCAAGTATCATCACGATTGGGTGAAAAATATTTGCTGGTATTTCGGAGACTCGTTATTTCTTAGAAGCTTGGCAACCCATCTCAATGAAATTGCTTTTCCACAGTCTTTGTGTAGGGCTACTTGAAGAGGAAACAAACCATAGAGACAAAACTGAGAACTCCTTAATTTTGTCAAGTTTTAAAGAACTACTACAAACCATGTTGGATTTAGAGTTCCAAATTCATCTATCTATATAGGAGAGAACAGAGTGAAACCTAAATATAAACACTGCTCCTGTAGACGAACGCTTCAACCTAGAAGAACAAAATTTGGTGAGCCAAGTGGGATTTTTGTACTTGTCATTACCACCACGTATCATCAAGATTGGGTGAAAAAACATTCGCTGGTATTTCGCAATCTCGTAATTTCTTGGAAGCTTGACAACCCCTTTCAAAAAAGTGCTTTTCCACAGTCTGTGCCTAGGGCTACTTGAAGAGGAAACAAAGCATGGAGACAAAACTGAGAACTCCTTTATTTTGTCAAGTTTCAAAGAGCTACTACAAAGTATGTTGTATTTAGAGTTCGAAATTCATCTATCTATATAGGAGAGTACAGAGTGAAACCTAAATACAAAAACTGCCACTGTAGACGAACGCTTCAACCGAGAAGAACAAAATTTGGTGAGCCAAGTGGGATTTGTGTACTGATCATTACCCCCAAGTATCATCAAGATTGGGTGTAACAATATTTGCTGGTATTTCGGAAACTCACAATTTCTTAGTAGCTTGGCAACCCCTCTCAATGAAAGTGCTTTTCCCCAGTCTGTGCCTAGGGCTACTTGAAGAGGAAACAAACCGTAGAGACAAAACTGAGAACTCCTTTATTTTGTCAAGTTTTAAAGAGCTACTACAAACCATGTTGGATATACAGTTCCAAATTCATCTATCTATATCGGAGAGAACAGAGGGAAACCTAAATATAAAAACTGCTAATGTAGACGAACGCTTCAACCTAGAAGAACAAAATTTGGTGAGGCAAGTGGGATTAGTGTACTTGTCATTACCACCACGTATCATCAAGATTGGGTGAAAAAATATTTGCTGGTATTTCGGAAACTCGGAATTTCTTGGAAGCTTGGCAACCCCTTTCAATGAAACTCCTTTTCCACAGTCTCTGCTTAGGGCTACTTGAAGAGGAAACAAAGCATAGAGACAAAACTGAGAACTCCTTTATTTTGTCAAGTTTCAAAGAGCTACTGCAAAGTATGTTGTATTTAGAGTTCCAAATTCATCTATCTATATAGGAGAGTACAGAGTGAAACCTAAATACAAAAACTGCCACTGTAGACGAACGCTTCAACCGAGAAGAACAAAATTTGGTGAGCCAAGTGGGATTTGTGTACTGATCATTACCCCCAAGAATCATCAAGATTGGGTGTAACAATATTTGCTGGTATTTCGGAAACTCGTTATTTCTTAGTAGCTTGGCAACCCCTCTCAATGAAAGTGCTTTTCCCCAGTCTGTGCCTAGGGCTACTTGAAGAGGAAACAAACCCTAGAGACAAAACTGAGAACTCCATTATTTTGTCAAGTTTTAAAGAGCTACTACAAACCATGTTGGATATACAGTTCCAAATTCATCTATCTATATCGGAGAGAACAGAGGGAAACCTAAATATAAAAACTGCTACTGTAGACGAACGCTTCAACCTAGAAGAACAAAATTTGGTGAGGCAAGTGGGATTTGTGTACTTGTCATTACCACCACGTATCATCAAGATTGGGTGAAAAAATATTTGCTGGTATTTCGGAAACTCGGAATTTCTTGGAAGCTTGGCAACCCCTTTCAATGAAACTGCTTTTCCACAGTCTCTGCTTAGGGCTACTTGAAGAGGAAACACACCGTAGAGACAAAACTGAGAACTCCTTTATTTTGTCACGTTTCAAAGGGCTACTACAAACCATGTTGGATTTAGAGTTCCAAATTCATCTATCTATATAGGAGGAAAAACAGTGAAACCTAAAAATAAAAACTGCTACTGTAAACGAACGCTTCAACCTAGAAAAACAAAATTTGGTGAGCCAAGTGGGATTTGGGTACTGATGAATATCACCAAGTATCATCAAGATTGGTTGAAAAAATATTCGCTGGTATTTCGGAAACTCGTAATTTCTTGGAAGCTTGACAACCCCTTTCAATGAAAGTGCTTTTCCACAGTCTGTGCCCAGGGCTACTTCAAGAGGAAACAAACCATAGAGACAAAACTGAGAACTACTTTTTTTTGTCAAGTTTCAAAGAGCTACTACAAACCAGGTTGGATTTACACTTCCAAATTCATCTATCTATATAGGAGAGAACCGAGGGAAACCTAAATATAAAAACTGCTACTGTAGACGAACGCTTCAACCTAGAAGAACAAAATTTGGTGAGCCAAGTGGGATTTGTGTACTTGTCATTACCACCACGTTTCATCAAGGTTGGGTGAAAAAATATTTGCTGGTATTTCGGAAACTCGGATTTTCTTGGAAGCTTGGCAACCCCTTTCAATGAAAGTGCTTTTCCACAGTCTCTGCTTAGGGCTACTTGAAGAGGAAACAAACCGTAGAGACAAAACGGAGAACTCCTTTATTTTGTCAAGTTTTAAAGAGCTACTACAAACCATGTTGGATATAGAGTTCCAAATTTATCTATCTATATCGGAGAGAACAGAGGGAAACCTAAATATAAAAACTGCTACTGTAGACGAACGCTTCAACCTAGAAGAACAAAATTTGGTGAGCCAAGTGGGATTTGTGTACTTGTCATTACCACCACGTATCATCAAGATTGGGTGAAAAAACATTTGCTGGTATTTCGGAATCTCGGAATTTCTTGGAAGCTTGGCAACCCCTTTCAATGAAACTGCTTTTCCACAGTCTCTGCTTAGGGCTACTTGAAGAGGAAACAAACCATAGAGACAAAACTGAGAACTCCTTTATTTTGTCACGTTTCAAAGAGCTACTACAAACCATGTTGGATTTAGAGTTCCAAATTCATCTATGTATATAGGAGGAAAAAGAGTGAAACCTAAAAATAAAAACTGCTACTGTAAATGAACGCTTCAACCTAGAAAAACAAAATTTGGTGAGCCAAGTGGGATTTGGGTACTGATGAATATCACCAAGTATCATCAAGATTGGTTGAAAAAATATTCGCTGGTATTTCGGAAACTCGTAATTTCTTGGAAGCTTGGCAACCCCTTTCAATGAAAGTGCTTTTCCACAGTGTGTGCCTAGGGCTACTTGAAGAGGAAACAAACCATATAGACAAAACTGAGAACTTCTTTTTTTTGTCAAGTTTCAAAGAGCTACTACAAACCAGGTTGGATTTACACTTCCAAATTCATCTATCTATATAGGAGAGAACCGAGGGAAACCTAAATATAAAAACTGCTACTGTAGACGAACGCTTCAACCTAGAAGAACAAAATTGGGTGAGCCAAGTGGGATTTGTGTACTTGTCATTACCACCACGTATCATCAAGGTTGGGTGAAAAAATATTTGCTGGTATTTCGGAAACTCGGAATTTCTTGGAAGTTTCGCAACCCATTTCAATGAAAGTGCTTTTCCACAGTCTCTGCTTAGGGCTACTTGAAGAGGAAACAAACCGTAGAGACAAAACTGAGAACTCATTTATTTTGTCAAGTTTTAAAGAGCTACTACAAACGATGTTGGATATAGAGTTCCAAATTTATCTATCTATATCGGAGAGAACAGAGGGAAACCTAAATATAAAAACTGCTACTGTAGACGAACGCTTCAACTTGGAAGAACAAAATTTGGTGAGCCAAGTGGGATTTGTGTACCGATCATTACCACCAAATATCATCAAGATAGGGTGAAAAAATACTTGCTGGTATTTCGGAAACTCGGAATTTCTTGGAAGCTTGGCAACCCCTCTCAATGAAAGTGCTTTTCCCAGTCTGTGAATAGGGCTACTTGAAGAGGAAACAAAGCGAAGAGACAAAACTGAGAACTCCTTTATTTTGTCAAGTTTTAAAGAGCTACTACAAACCATGTTGGATATACAGTTCCAAATTCATCTATCTATATCGGAGAGAACAGAGGGAAATCTATACGTAAAAACTGCTACTGTAGATGAACACTTCAACTTAGAAGGACAAAATTTGGTGAGGCAAGTGGGATTTGTGTACTTGTCATTACCACCACGTATCATCAAGATTGGGTGAAAAAATATTTGCTGGTATTTCGGAAACTCGGAATTTCTTGGAAGCTTGGCAACCCCTTTCAATGAAAGTGCTTTTCCACAGTCTCTGCTTAGGACTACTTGAAGAGGACACAAACCGTAGAGGCAAAACTGAGGACTCATTTATTTTGTCAAGTTTCAAAGAGCTACTACAAACCATGTTGGATTTAGAGTTCCAAATTCATCTATCTATATAGGAGAGAACAGAGTGAAACCTAAATGTAAACACTGCTCCTGTAGACGAACGCTTCAACCTAGAAGAACAAAATCTGGTGAGCCAAGTGGGATTTGTGTACTGATGATTACCACCAAGTATCATCACGATTGGGTGAAAAATATTTGCTGGTATTTCGGAAACTCGTTATTTCTTAGAAGCTTGGCAACCCCTCTCAATGAAAGTGCTTTTACACAGTCTGTGCCTAGGGCTACTTGAAGAGGAAACAAACCATAGAGACAAAACTGAGAACTCTTTTATTTTGTCAAGTTTCAAACAGTACTACAAACCATGTTGGATTTAGATTTCCAAATTTATCTATCTCTATAGGAGGGAACAGAGGGAAAACTAAATTTAAAACTGCTTCTGTAGACGAACGCTTAAAGCTAGAAGAACAAAATTTGGTGAGCCAAGTGGGATTTGGGGACTGATGAATACCACCAAGTATCATCAAGATTGGGTGAAAAAATATTTGCTGGTATTTCGGAAAATAGTAATTTCTTGGAACCTTGGCAACTCCTTCCAATGAAAGCGCTTTTCCAAAGTCTCTGCTTAGCGCTACTTGAAGAGGAAACAAATCATAGAGACAAAACTGAGAACTACTTTTTTTTGTCAAGTTTCAAAGAGCTACTACAAACCATGTTGGATTTAGAGTTTCAAATTCATCTATCTTTATAGTAGAGAACAGAGGGAATCGTAAATATAAAAACTGCTACTGTAGACGAACGCTTCAACCTAGAAGAACAAAATTTGGTGAGCCAAGTGGGATTTGTGTACTTGTCATTACCACCACGTATCATCAAGGTTGGGTGAAAAAATATTTGCTGGTATTTCGGAAACTCGGAATTTCTTGGAAGCTTGGCAACCCCTTTCAATGAAAGTGCTTTTCCACAGTCTCTGCTTAGGGCTACTTGAAGAGGAAACAAACCGTAGAGACAAAACTGAGAACTCCTTTATTTTGTCAAGTTTGAAAGACCTACTACAAACCATGTTGGATATAGAGTTCCAAATTTATCTATCTATATCAGAGAGAACAGAGGGAAACCTAAATATAAAAACTGCTACTGTAGACGAACGCTTCAACCTAGAAGAACAAATTTTGGTGAGCCAAGTGGGATTTGTGTACTTGTCATTACCACCACGTATCATCAAGATTGGGTCAAAAAATATTTGCTGGTATTTCGGAAACTCGGAATTTCTTAGAAGCTTGGCAACCCCTTTCAATGAAAGTGCTTTTCCACAGTCTCTGCTTAGGACTACTTGAAGAGGAAACAAACCGCAGAGACAAAACTGAGAACTCCATTATTTTGTCAAGTTTCAAAGAGCTACTACAAACCATGTTGTATTTAGAGTTCCAAATTCATCTATCTATATAGGAGAGAACAGAGGGAAACCAAAATATAAAAACTGCTACTGTAGACCAACACTTCAACCTAGAAGAAAAAAATTGGGTGAGCCAAGTGGGATTTGTGTACTTGTCATTACCACCACGTATCATAAAGATTGGGTGAAAAAATATTTGCCGGTATTTCGGAAACTCGGATTTTCTTGGAAGCTTGGCAACCCCTTCCAATGAAACTGCTTTTCCACAGTCTCTGCTAGGGCTACTTGAAGAGGAAACAAACCGTAGAGACAAAACTGAGGACTCATTTATTTTGTCAAGTTTCAAAGAGCTACTACAAACCATGTTGGATTTAGAGTTCCAAATTCATCTATCTATATAGGAGAGAACAGAGTGAATCCTAAATGTAAACACTGCTCCTGTAGACGAACGCTTCAACCTAGAAGAACAAAATTGGGTGAGCCAAGTGGGATTTGTGTACTGATGATTACCACCAAGTATCATCACGATTGGGTGAAAAATATTTACTGGTATTTCGGAAACTCGTTATTTCTTAGAAGCTTGGCAACCCGTCTCAATGAAAGTGCTTTTACACAGTCTGTGCCTAGGGCTACTTGAAGAGGAAACAAACCATAGAGACAAAACTGAGAACTCTTTTATTTTGTCAAGTTTCAAACAGTACTACAAACCATGTTGGATTTAGAGTTCCAAATTTATCTATCTCTATAGGAGAGAACAGAGGCAAAACTAAATTTAAAACTGATACTGTAGACGAACGCTTAAAGCTAGAAGAACAAAATTTGGTGAGCCAAGTGGGATTTGGGGACTGATGAATACCACGAAGTATCATCAAGATTGGGTAAAAGAATATTTGCTGGTATTTCGGAAAATAGTAATTTCTTGGAAGCTTGGCAACTCCTTCCAATGAAAGAGCTTTTCCACAGTCTCTGCTTAGAGCTACTAAAGAGGAAACAAATCATAGAGACAAAACTGAGAACCACTTTTTTTTTGTCAAGTTTCAGAGCTACTACAAACCATGTTGGATTTAGAGTTTCAAATTCATCTTTCTTTATAGGAGAGAACAGAGTGAATCCTAAATATAAAAACTGCTACTGTAGACGAACGCTTCAACCTAGAAGAACAAAATTTGGTGAGCCAAGTGGGATTTGTGTACTTGTCATTACCACCACGTATCATCAAGATTGGGTGAAAAAATATTTGCCGGTATTTCGGAAACTCGGATTTTCTTGGAAGCTTGGCAACCCCTTCCAATGAAACTGCTTTTCCACAGTCTCTGCTAGGGCTACTTGAAGAGGAAACAAACCGTACAGACAAAACTGAGAACTCCTTTATTTTGTCAAGTTTCAAAGAGCTACTACAAACCATGTTGGATTTAGAGTTCCAAATTCATCTATGTATATAGGAGGAAAAAGAGTGAAACCTAAAAATAAAAGCTGCTACTGTAAATGAACGCTTCAACCTAGAAAAACAAAATTTGGTGAGCCAAGTGGGATTTGGGTACTGATGAATATCACCAAGTATCATCAAGATTGGGTGAAACAATATTTGCTGGTATTTCGGAAACTTGTTATTTCTTAGAAGCTTGGCAACCCCTCTCAATGAAAGTGCTTTTCCCCAGTCTGTGCCTAGGGCTACTTGAAGAGGAAACAAACCATAGAGACAAAACTGAGAACTCCTTTATTTTGTCAAGTTTCAAAGACCTACTACAAAGTATGTTGGATTTAGTGTTCCAAATTCTTCTATCTATATAGGAGAGAACAGAGTGTAACCTAAATACAAAAACTGCCACTGTAGAAGAATGCTTCAACCTAGAAGAACAAAATATTGTGAGCCAAGTGGGATTTGTGTACTGATGATTACCACTAAGTATCATCAAGATTGGGTGAAAAATATTTGCTGGTATTTCGGAAACATGTTATTTCTTAGAAGCTTGGCAACCCATCTCAATGAAACTGCTTTTCCACAGTTTGTGCGTAGGGCTACTTGAAGAGGAAACAAACCATGGAGACAAAACTGAGAACTCTTTTATTTTGTCAAGTTTCAAACAGTACTTCAAACCATGTTGGATTTAGAGTTCCAAAATTATCTATCTATATAGGACAGAACAGAGGGAAACCTAAATTTAAAACTGCTACTGTAGATGAACGCTTAAAGCTAGAAGAACAAAATTTGGTGAGCCAAGTGGGATTTGGGTACTGATGAACACCACCAAGTATCATCAAGATTGGGTGAAAAAATATTTGCTGGTATTTCGGAAAATTGTAATTTCTTGGAAGCTTTGCAACTACTTCCAATGAAAGTGCTTTTCCACCGTCTCTGCTTAGAGCTACTTGAAGAGGAAACAATCATAGAGACAAAACTGAGAACTACTTTATTTTGTCAAGTTTCAAAGAGCTACTACAAATTTTGTTGGATTTAGAGTTCCAAATTCACCTATCTATATTGGAGAGAACAGAGTGAATCCTCAATATAAACACTGCTCCTGTAGACGAACGCTTCAAACTAGAAGAACAAAATTTGGTGAGCCAAGTGAGATTTGAGTACTTATCATTACCACCACGTATCAACAAGATTGGAAGAAAAAATATTTGCTGGTATTTCAGAAACTCGTTATTTCTTATAAGCTTGGCAACCCCTCTCAATGAAAGTGATTTTCCTCAGTCTGTGCCTAGGGCTACTTGAAGAGGACACAAACCATAGAGACAAAACTGAGAACTCCTTTATTTTGTCAAGTTTCAAAGAGCTATTACAAACCATGTTGGATTTAGAGTTCCAAATTCATCTATCTATATAGGAGAGATCAGAGTAAAACCTAAATATTAAAACTCTACTGTAGACGAACGCTTCAACCTTGAAGAACAAAATTTGGTGAGCTAAGTGGGATTAGTGTACTGATCATTACCACCAAGTATCATCAAGATTGGGTGAAACAATATTTGCTGGTATTTCGGAAACTCCTTATTTCTTAGAAGCTTGGCAATCCCTCTCAATGAAAGTGCTTTTTTCCAGTCTGTGCCTAGGGCTACTTGAAGAGGAAACAAACCATAGAGACAAAACTGGGAACTCCTTTATTTTCAAATTTCAAAGAGCTACTACAAACCATGTTGGATTTAGAGTTTCAAATTCATCTATCTTTATAGGAGAGAACAGAGGGAATCCTAAATATAAAAACTGCTACTCTAAACGAACGCTTCAAACTAGAAAACAAAATTTGGTGAGCCAAGTGGGATTTGTGTACCGATCATTACCACCAAGTATCATCAACATAGGGTGAAAAAATATTCGCTGTTATTTCGGAAACTCGTAACTTCTTGGAAGCTTGACAACCCCTTTCAATGAAAGTGCTTTTCCACAGTCTGTGCCCAGGGCTACTTGAAGAGGAAACAAACCCTAGAGACAAAACTGAGAACTACTTTATTTTGTCAAGTTTTAAAGAGCTACTACAAAGTATGTTGGATTTAGAGTTCCAAATTCATCTATCTATATAGGAGAGAACAGAGGGAAACCTAAATATAAAAACTGCTACTGTAGACGAACGCTTCAACCTAGATGAACAAAATTGGGTGAGCCAAGTGGGATTTGTGTACTTTTCATTACCACCACGTATCATCAAGGTTGAGTGAAAAAATATTTGCTGGTATTTCGGAAACTCGGAATTTCTTGGAAGTTTCGCAACCCTTTTCAATGAAAGTGCTTTTCCACAGTCTCTGCTTAGGGCTACTTGAAGAGGAAACAAACCGTAGAGACAAAACTGAGAACTCCTTTATTTTGTCAAGTTTCAAAGAGCTACTACAAACCTTGTTGGATTTAGAGTTCCAAATTCATCTATCTATTTCGGAGAGAACAGAGGGAAACCTAAATATAAAAACTGCTACTGTAGAAGAACGCTTCAACCTAGAAGAACAAAATTTGGTGAGCCAAGTGGGATTTGTGAACTTCTCATTACCACCACGTATCATCAAGATTGGGTGAAAAAATATTCGCTGTTATTTCGGAAACTCGTAATTTCTTGGAAGCTTGACAACCCCTTACAATGAAAGTGCTTTTCCACAGTCTGTGCCCAGGGCTACTTGAAGAGGAAACAAACCATAGAGACAAAACTGAGAACTACTTTATTTTGTCAAGTTTTAAAGAGCTACTACAAAGTATGTTGGATTTAGAGTTCCAATTTCATCTATCTATATAGGAGAGAACAGAGTGAAACCTAAATTCAAAAACTGCCACTGTACACGAACGCTTCAACCGAGAAGAACAAAATTTGGTGAGCCAAGTGGGACTTGTGTACTGATCATTACCACCAAGTATCATCAAGATTGGGTGAAACAATATTTGCTGGTATTTCGGAAACTTGTTTTTTCTTAGAAGCTTGGCAACCCCTCTCAATGAAAGTGCTTTTCCACAGTCTGTGCCCAGGGCTACTTGAAGAGGAAACAAACCCTAGAGACAAAACTGAGAACTACTTTATTTTGTCAAGTTTCAAAGAGCTACTACAAAGTATGTTGGATTTAGTGTTCCAAATTCATCTATCTATATAGGAGAGAACAGAGTGTAACCTAAATACATAAACTGCCACTGTAGAAGAATGCTTCAACCGAGAAGAACAAAATTTGGTGAGCCAAGTGGGATTTGTGTACTGATGATTACCACCAAGTATCATCAAGATTGGGTGAAAAATATTTGCTGGTATTTCGGAAACTTGTTATTTCCTAGAAGCTTGGAAACCCATCTCAATGAAACTGCTTTTCCACAGTCTGTGCGTAGGGCTACTTGAAGAGGAAACAAACCATAGAGACAAAACTGAGAACTCTTTTATTTTTTCAAGTTTCAAACAGTACTTCAAACCATGTTGGATTTAGAGTTCCAAATTTATCTATCTATATAGGAGAGAACAGAGGGAAACCTAAATTTAAAACTGCTAATGTAGACGAACGCTTAAAGCTAGAAGAACAAAATTTGGTGAGCCAAGTGGGATTTGGGTACTGATGAACACCACCAAGTATCATCAAGATTGGGTGAAAAAATATTTGCTGGTATTTCGGAAAATTGTAATTTCTTGGAAGCTTTGCAACTACTTCCAATGAAAGTGCTTTTCCACCGTCTCTGCTTAGAGCTACTTGAAGAGGAAACAATCATAGAGACAAAACTGAGAACTACTTTATTTTGTCAAGTTTCAAAGAGCTACTACAAATTTTGTTGGATTTAGAGTTCCAAATTCACCTATCTATATTGGAGAGAACAGAGTGAATCCTCAATATAAACACTGCTCCTGTAGACGAACGCTTCAAACTAGAAGAACAAAATTTGGTGAGCCAAGTGAGATTTGAGTACTTATCATTACCACCACGTATCAACAGGATTGGAAGAAAAAATATTTGCTGGTATTTCAGAAACTCGTTATTTCTTATAAGCTTGGCAACCCCTCTCAATGAAAGTGATTTTCCTCAGTCTGTGCCTAGGGCTACTTGAAGAGGACACAAACCATAGAGACAAAACTGAGAACTCCTTTATTTTGTCAAGTTTCAAAGAGCTATTACAAACCATGTTGGATTTAGAGTTCCAAATTCATCTATCTATATAGGAGAGATCAGAGTAAAACCTAAATATTAAAACTCTACTGTAGACGAACGCTTCAACCTTGAAGAACAAAATTTGGTGAGCTAAGTGGGATTAGTGTACTGATCATTACCACCAAGT
This sequence comes from Callospermophilus lateralis, assembly GCF_048772815.1. NCBI lineage: Eukaryota > Metazoa > Chordata > Mammalia > Rodentia > Sciuridae > Callospermophilus > Callospermophilus lateralis. Next base: position 135,185,590 of record NC_135310.1, on the reverse strand, counting down.
ATCATCAAGATTGGGTGAAACAATATTTGCTGGTATTTCGGAAACTCGTTATTTCTTAGAAGCTTGGCAATCCCTCTCAATGAAAGTGCTTTTTCCCAGTCTGTGCCTAGGGCTACTTGAAGAGGAAACAAACCATAGAGACAAAACTGGGAACTCCTTTATTTTCAAATTTCAAAGAGCTACTACAAACCATGTTGGATTTAGAGTTCCACATTCATCTATCTATATAGGAGAGAACAGAGTGAAACCTAAATATAAAAACTGCTACTGTAGACGAACGCTTCAACCTAGAAAAACAACATTTGGTGAGCCAAGTGGGATTTGTGTACTGATCATTACCACCAAGTATAATCAAGATTGGGTGAAAAAATATTTGCTGGTATTTCGGAAACTAGTTATTTCTTTGAAGCTTGGCAACCCCTCTCAATGAAAATCCTTTTCCACAGTCTGTGCCTAGGGATACTTGAAGAAAAAACAAACCATAGTGACAAAACTGAGAACTCCTTTATTTTGTCAAGTTTCAAAGAGCTACTACAAACCATGTTGGATTTAGAGTTCCAAATTCATCTATCTATATAGGAGAGAACAGAGTAAAACCTAAATATAAAAACTGCTACTGTAGACGAACACTTCAACCTAGAAGAACAAAATTTGGTGGTCCAAGTGGGATTTGTGTACTGACGATTACCACCAAGTGTCATCACGATTGGGTGAAAAACATTGCTGGTATTTCAGAAATTCCATATTTCTTAGAAGCTTGGCAACCCCTCTCAATGAAAGTGCTTTTCTACAGTCTGTGCCTAGGGCTACTTGAAGAGGAAACAAACCATAGAGGCAAAACTGAGAACTCTTTTATTTTGTCAAGTTTCAAAGAGCTACTACAAACCATGTTGGATTTAGAGTTCCAAATACATCTATCTATATAGGAGAGAACAGAGTGAAACCTAAATATAAACACTGCTCCTGTAGACGAACGCTTCAACGTAGAAGAACAACATTTGGTGAGCCAAGTGGGATTTGTGTACTGATCATCACCACCAAGTATCAACAAGATTGCATGAAAAAATATTTGCTGGTATTTCAAAAACTCGTTATTTCTTAGAAGCTTGGCAACCCCTCTCAATGAAAGTGCTTTTCCACAGTCTGTGCCGATGGCTACTTGAAGAGGACACAAACAATAAAGACAAAACTGAGAACTCCTTTATTTTGTCAAGTTTTAAAGAGCTACTACAATCCATGTTGGATTAAGAGTTCCAAATACATCTATCTATATAGGAGAGAACAGAGGGAAACCTAAATATAAAAACTGCTACTGTAGACGAACGCTTCAACCTAGAAGAACAAAATTTGGTGAGCCAAGTGGGATTTGTGTACTTGTGATTACCACCACGTATCATCAATATTGGGTGAAAAAATATTTGCTGGTATTTCGGAAACTAGGAACTTCTTGGAAGCTTGGCAACCCTTTTCAATGAAAGTGCTTTTCCACAGTCTCTGCTTAGGGCTACTCGAAGAGACAACAAACCGTAGAGACAAAACTGAGAACTCCTTTATTTTGTCAAGTTTCAAAGAGCTACTACAAATCATGTTGGATCTAGAGTTCCAAATTCATCTATCTACATAGGAGGAAAAAGTGTGAAACCTAAAAATAAAAACTGCTACTGTAAAGGAAGGCTTCATACTAGAACAACAAAATTTGGTGAGCCAAGTGGGATTTGTGTACTTGTCATTACCACCTCGTATCATCAAGATTGGGTGAAAAAATATTCGCTGGTATTTCGGAAACTCGTAATTTCTTGAAAGCTTGACAACCCCTTTCAATGAAAGTGCTTTTTCACAATCTGTGCCTAGGGCTACTTGAAGAGGAAACAAACCATAGGGACAAAACTGAGAACTCCTTTATTTTGTCAAGTTTCAAAGTGCTACTAAAAAGTATGTTGGATTTAGAGTTCCAAATTCATCTATCTATATAGGAGAGAACAGTGTGAAACCTAAATATAAACACTGCTCCTGTAGACGAACGCTTCATCCTAGAAGAACAAAATTTGGTGAGCCAAGTGATGTTTGTGTACCGATCATTACCACCACATATCATCAAGATTGGGAGAAAAAATATTTGCTGGTATTTCGAAAACTCGCTGTTTCTTAGAATCTTGGCAATCCCTCTCAATGAAAGTGTTTTTCCACGGTCTGTGCCTAGGGCTACTTGAAGAGGACACAAAAAATAGAGACAAAACAGAGAACTACTTTGTTTTGTCTAGTTTCAAAGAGCTACCTCAAACCATGTTGGATCTAGAGTTCCAAATTTATCTATCTAAATAGGAGAGAACAAATTGATACAAAAATATAAAAACTGCTACTGTAGACGAACGCTTCAACCTAGAAGAAGAAAACTTGGTGAGCCAAGTGGGATTTGTGTACTGATGATTGCCACCAAGTATCATCACGATTGGGTGAAACAATATTTTCTGGTATTTCGGAAAATCGTTATTTCTTAGAAGCTTGGCAACCCCTCTCAATGAAAGTGCTTTTCCACAGTCTGTGCCTAGGGCTACTTGAAGAGGAAACAAACCATAGAGACAAAACTGAGAACTCCTTTATTTTGTCAAGTTTTAAAGAGCTACTACAAACCATGTTGGATTTAGAGTTCCAAATTCATCTATCTATATAGGAGAGAACAGAGTGAAACCTACATATAAACCATGCTCCTGTAGACAAACGCTTAAACCTACAAGAACAAAATTTGGTGAGCCAAGTGGGATTTGTGTACTGATCATCACCACCAAGTGTCATCAAGATTGGGTGAAAAAATATTTGCTGGTATTTCGGAAACTCGTTATTTCTTAGAAGCTTGGCAACCCCTCTCAATGAAAGTGCTTTTCCACAGTCTGTGCCTAGGGCTACTTGAAGAGAACACAAACAATAAAGACAAAACTGAGAACTCCTTTATTTTGTCAAGTTTCAAAGAGCTACTACAAATCATGTTGGATCTAGAGTTCTAAATTCATCTATCTATATAGGAAAAAAAATTGTGAAACCTAAAAATAAAAACTGCTATTGTAAACGAACGCTTCAACCCAGAACAACAAAATTTGGTGAGCCAAGTGGGATTTGTGTACTTGTCATTACCAACACCTATCATCAAGATTGCGTGAAAAAATATTCGCTGGTATTTCGGAAACTCATAATTTCTTGGAAGCTTGACAACCCCTTTCAATGAAAGTGCTTTTCTACAGTCTGTGCCTAGGGCTACTGGAAGAGGAAACAAACCATAGGGACAAAACTGAGAACTCCTTTATTTTGTCAAGATTCAAAGAGCTACTACAAAGTTTGTTGGATTTAGAGTTCCAAATTCATCTATATATATTGGAGAGAACAGAGTGAAACCTAAATATAAAAACTGCTACTGCAGACGATCGCTTCAACCTAGAACAACAAAATTTGGTGAGTCAAGTGGGATTTGTGTACTTGTCATCAGCACCTCGTATCATCAAGATTGGGTGAAAAAATATTTGCTGGTATTTCGAATCGCGTAATTTCTTGGAAGCTTGGCAACCGCTTTCAATGAAAGTGCTTTTCCACAGTCTCTCCTTAGGGCTACTTGAAGAGGAAAAAAACCATAGATACAAAACTTAGAACTCCTTTATTTTGTCAAGTTTCAAAGAGCTACTACAATCCATGTTGGATTTAGAGTCTAAAATTCATCTATATGTATAGGAGAGAACAGAGTGAAACCTAAAAATAAAAACTTCTACTGTAAACGAACGCTTCAAACTAGAACAACAAAATTTGGTGAGCCAAGTGGGATTTGTGTACTGATCATTACCAACACGTATCATCAAGATTGGGAGAAAAAATATTTGCTGGTATTTCGGAAACTCGGAATTTCTTGGAAGCTTGACAACCCCTTTCAATGAAAGTGCTTTTCAACAGTTTGTGCCTAGGGCTACTTAAAGAGGAAACAAACCATAGAGACAAAACTGAGAACTCCTTTATTTTGTCAAGTTTCAAAGAGCTACTACAAATCATGTTGGATCTAGAGTTCCAAATTCATCTATCTACATAGGAGGAAAAAGTGTGAAACCTAAAAATAAAAACTTCTACTGTGAACGAAGGCTTCAACCTAGAACAACAAAATTTGGTGAGCCAAGTGGGATTTGTGTCCTTGTCATTACCACCACGTATCATCAAGATTGGGTGAAAAAATATTCGCTGGTATTTCGGAAACTCGGAATTTCTTGAAAGCTTGACAACCCCTTTCAATGAAAGTGCTTTTCCACAGTCTGTGCCTAGGATAATTGAAGAGGAAACAAACCATAGGGACAAAACTGAGAACTCCTTTATTTTGTCAAGTTTCAAAGAGCTACCCCAAACCGTGTTGGATTTAGAGTTCCAAATTCATCTATCTATATAGGAGAGAACAGAGTGAAACCTAAATATAAAAACTGCTACTGTAGACGAACGCTTCAACCTAGAAGAAGAAAATTTGGTGAATCAAGTGGGATTTGTGTACTGATGATTACCACCAAGTATCATCACGATTGGCTGAAAAATATTTACTGGTATTTCGGAAACTCGTTATTTCTTAGAAGCTTGGCAACCCCTCATAATGAAAGTGCTTTTCCTCAGTCTGTGCCTAGGGCTACTTGAAGAGGACACAAACAATAGAGACAAAACAGAGAACTCCTTTATTTTGTCTAGTTTCACAGAGCTACCACAAACCATGTTGGATTTAGAATTCCAAATTCATCTATCTATATAGGAGAGAACAGAGTGAAACCTAAATATAAAAACTGCTACTGTAGACGAACGCTTCAACCTAGAAGAAGAAAATTTGGTGAGCCAAGTGGGATTTGTTTACTGACGATTACCATCAAGTATCATCATGATTGGTTGAAAAATATTTGCTGGTATTTCGGAAACTCGTTATTTCTTAGAATCTTGGCACCCCTTCTCAATGAAAGTGCTTTTCCACAGTCAGTGCCTAGGGCTACTTGAAGAGGACACAAACAATAGAGACAAAACAGAGAACTCCTTTATTTTGTCTAGTTTCAAAGAGCTACCACAAACCATGTTGGATTTAGAGTTCCAAATTCATCTATCTATATAGGAGAGAACAGAGTGAAACCTAAATATAAAAACTGCTATTGTAGACGAACGCTTCAACCTAGAACAACAAAATTTGGTGAGTCAAGTGGGATTTGTGTACTTGTCATTAGCAACTCGTATCATCAAGATTGGGTGAAAAAATATTTGCTGGTATTTCGAATCTCGTAATTTCTTGGAAGCTTGGCAACTGCTTTCAATGAAAGTGCTTTTCCACAGTCTCTGATTAGGGCTACTTGAAGAGGAAAAAACCATAGATACAAAACTTAGAACTCCTTTATTTTGTCAAGTTTCAAAGAGCTACTACAATCCATGTTGGATTTAGAGTCTAAAATTCATCTATCTGTATAGGAGAGAACAGAGTGAAACCTAAAAATAAAAACTTCTACTGTAAACGAACGCTTCAAACTAGAACAACAAAATTTGGTGAGCCAAGTGGAATTTGTGTACTTGTCATTACCACCACGTATCATCAAGATTGGGTGAAAAAATATTTGCTGGCATTTCGGAAACTCGTTATTTCTTAGAAGCTTGGCAACCCCTCTCAATGAAAGTGCTTTTCCCAGGTCTGTACCTAGGACCACTTGAAGAGGAAACAAACCATAGAGACAAAACTGAGAACTCCTTTATTTTGTCAAGTTTCAAAGAGCTACTACAAAGTGTGTTGTATTTAGAGTTCCAAATTCATCTATCTATATAGGAGAGAACAGAGTGAAACCTAAATACAAGAACTGCCACTGTAGACGAACGCTTCAACCGAGAAGAACAAAATTTGGTGAGCCAAGTGAGATTTGTGTACTGATCATTACCACCAAGTATCATCAAAATTGGGTGAAACAATATTTGCTGGTATTTCGGAAACTCGTTATTTCTTAGAAGCTTGGCAACCCCCTCAATGAAAGTGCTTTTCCCCAGTCTGTGCCTAGGGCCACTTGAAGAGGAAACAAACCATAGAGACAAAACTGAGAACTCCTTTATTTTGTCAAGTTTCAAGGAGCTACTACAAAGTATGTTGGATTTAGTGTTCCAAATTCATCTATCTGTATAGGAGAGAACAGAGTGAAACCTAAAAATATAAACTTCTACTGTAGACAAACGCTTCAACCTAGAAATACAAAATTTGGTGAGCCAAGTGGGATTTGTGTACTGATCATTACCACCACGTATCATCAAGATTGGGAGAAAAAATATTTGCTGGTATTTCGGAAACTCGGAATTTCGTGGAAGCTTGGCAACCCTTTTCAAAGAAAGTGCTTTTCCACAGTCTCTGCTTAGGGCTACTTGAAGAGAAAACAAACCGAAGAGACAAAACTGAGAACTCCTTTATTTTGTCAAGTTTCAAAGAGCTACTACAAATCATGTTGGATCTAGAGTTCCAAATTCATCTATCTACAAAGGAGGAAAAAGTGTGAAACCTAAAAATAAAAACTGCTACTGTAAACGAAGGCTTCAACCTAGAACATCAAAATTAGGTGAGCCAAGTGGGATTTGTGTACTTGTCATTACCAGCACGTATCATCAAGATTGGGTGAAAAAATACTCGCTGGTATTTTGGAAACTCGTAATTTCTTGGAAGCTTGACAACCCCTTTCAATGAAAGTGCTTTTCCACAGTCTGTGCCTAGGGCTACTTGAAGAGGAAACAAACCATAGAGACAAAACTGAGAACTCCTTTATTTTGTCACGTTTCAAAGAGCTACTACAAAGTATGTTGGGTTTAGAGTTCCAAATTCATCTATCTATATAGGAGAGAACAGAGTGAAACCTAAATACAAAAACTGCCACTGTAGACGAACGCTTCAACCGAGAAGAACAAAATTTGGTGAACCAAGTGGGATTTGTGTACTGATCATTACCACCAAGTATCATCAAAATTTGGTGAAACAATATTTGCTGGTATTTCGGAAACTCGTTATTTCTTAGAAGCTTGGCAACCCCTCTCAATGAAAGTGCTTTTCCCCAGTCTGTGCCTAGGGCCACTTGAAGAGGAAACAAACCATAGAGACAAAACTGAGAACTCCTTTATTTTGTCAAGTTTCAAAGAGCTACTACAAAGTATGTTGGATTTAGTGTTCCAAATTCATCTATCTGTATAGGAGAGAACAGAGTGAAACCTAAATATAAACACTGCTCCTGTAGACGAACGCTTCAACCTAGAAGAACAAAATTTGGTGATCCAAGTGAGGTTTGTGTACTGATCAATACCACCACGTATCATCAAGATTGGGAGAAAAATATTTGCTGGTATTTCGGAAACTCGTTATGTCTTAGAAGCTTGGCAACCCATCTCAATGAAAGTGCTTTTCCACAGTCTGTGCCTAGGGCTACTTGAAGAGGACACAAACAATAGAGACAAAACAGAGAACTACTTTATTTTGTCTAGTTTCAAAGAGGTACCACAAACCATGTTGGATTTAGAGTTCCAAATTCATCTATCTATATAGGAGAGAACAGAGTGAAACCTAAATATAAAAACTGCTACTGTAGACGAACGCTTCAACCTAGAACAACAAAATTTGGTGACCGAAGTGGAATTTGTGTACTTGTCGTTACCACCACGTATCATCAAGATTGGGTGAAAAAATATTTGCTGGTATTTCGGAAACTCGTTATTTCTTAGAAGCTTGGCAACCCCTCTCAATGAAAGTGCTTTTCCCCAGTCTGTGCCTAGGGCCACTTGAAGAGGAAACAAATCATAGAGACAAAACTGAGATCTCCTTTATTTTGTCAAGTTTCAAAGAGCTACTACAAAGTATGTTGGATTTAGTGTTCCAAATTCATCTATCTATATAGGAGAGAACAGAGTGAAACCTAGATATAAACACTGCTCCTGTAGTCGAACGCTTCAACCTAGAAAAACAAAATTTGGTGAGCCAAGCTAGGTTTGTGTACTGATCATTACCTCCACGTATCATCAAGATTGGGAGAAAAAATATTTGCTGGTATTTCGGAAACTCGTTATTTCTTAGAAGCTTGGCAACCCCTCTCAATGAAAGTGGTTTTTCCACAGTCTGTGCCTAGGGCTACTTGAAGAGGACACAAACAATACAGACAAAACAGAGAACTCCTTTATTTTGTCTAGTTTCAAAGAGCTACCACAAATCATGTTGGATTTAGAGTTCCAAATTCATCTATCTATATAGGAGAGAACAGAGTGAAACCTAAATATAAAAACTGCTACTGTAGACGAACGCTTCAACCTAGAAAAACAAAATTTGGTGAGCCAAGTGGGATTTGTGTACTGATCATTACCACCACGTATCAGCAAGATTGGGAGAAAAAATATTTGCTGGTATTTCGGAAACTTGGAATTTCTTGGAAGCTTGGCAACCCTTTTCAATGAAAGTGCTTTTCCACAGTCTCTGCCTAGGGCTACTTGAAGAGGAAACAAACCATAGAGACAAAACTGAGACCTTCTTTATTTTGTCAAGTTTCAAAGAGCTACTACAAAGTATGTTGTATTTAGAGTTCCAAATTCATCTATCTATATAGGAGAGAACAGAGTGAAACCTAAATACAAAAACTGCCACTGTAGACGAACGCTTCAACCGAGAAGAACAAAATTTGGTGAGCCAAGTGGGATTTGTGTACTTGTCATTACCACCAATTATCATCAAAATTGGGTGAAACAATATTTGCTGGTATTTCGGAAACTCGTTATTTCTAAGAAGCTTGGCAACCCCTCTCAATGAAAGTGCTTTTCCCCAGTCTGTGCCTAGGGCCACTTGAAGAGGAAACAAACCATAGAGACAAAAGTGAGAACTCCTTTATTTTGTCAAGTTTCAAAGAGCTACTACAAAGTATGTTGGATTTAGTGTTCCAAATTCATCTATCTGTATAGGAGAGAACAGAGTGAAACCTAAATATAAACACTGCTCCTGTAGACGAACGCTTCAACCTAGAAGAACAAAATTTGGTGAGCCAAGTGAGGTTTGTGTACTGATCATTACCACCACGTATCATCCAGATTGGGAGAAAAATATTTGCTGGCATTTCGGAAACTCGTTATTTCTTAGAAGCTTGGCAACCCATCTCAAGGAAAGTGCTTTTCCACAGTCTGTGAATAGGGCTACTTGAAGAGGACACAAACAATAGAGACAAAACAGAGAACTCCTTTATTTTGTCTAGTTTCAAAGAGCTACCACAAACTATGTTGGATTTAGAGTTCCAAATTCATCTATCTATATAGGAGAAAACAGAGTGAAACCTAAATATAAAAACTGCTACTGTAGACGAACGCATCAACCTAGAACAACAAAATTTGGTGAGTCAAGTGGGATTTGTGTACTTGTCATTAGCACCACGTATCATCAAGATTGGGTGAAAAAATATTTGCTGGTATTTCGAATCTCGTAATTTCCTGGAAGCTTGGCAACCACTTTCAATGAAAGTCTTTTCCACAATCTCTGCTTAGGGCTACTTGAAGAGGAAAAAAAACATAGATACAAAACTTAGAACTCCTTTATTTTGTCAAGTTTCAAAGAGCTACTACAATCCATGTTGTATTTAGAGTCTAAAATTCATCTATCTGTATAGGAGAGAACAGAGTGAAACCTAAAAATAAAAACTTCTACTGTAAACGAACGCTTCAACCGAGAAGAAAATAATTTGGTGAGCCAAGTGCGATTAGTGTACTTGTCATTACCCCCACGTATCATCGAGATTGGGTGAAAAAATATTTGCTGGTATTTCGAAAACTCGTAATTTCATGGAAGCTTGGCAACCCCTTTCAATGAAAGTGCTTTTCCACAGTCTCTTTATAGGGATACTTGAAGAGGAAACAAACCATAGATACAAAACTGAGAACTATTTTTTGTCAAGTTTCAAAGAGCTCCTACAAACCATGTTGGATTTAGAGTTCCAAATTCAAATATCTATATAGGAGAGAACAGAGTGAAACCGAAATATAAACACTGCTCCTGTAGACGAACGCTTCAAACTAGAAGATCAAAATTTGGTGAGCCTAGTGGGATTTGTGTACTGATCATTACCACGACGTATCATCAAGATTGGGTGAAAAAATATTTGCTGGTGTTTCAGAAACTCGTTATTTCTTAAAAGCTTGGCAACCCCTCTCAATTAAAGTGCTCTTCCGTAGTCTGTGCCTAGGGGTACTTGAAGAGCACACAACAATAGAGACAAAACTGAGAACTCCTTTATTTTGTCAAGTTTCAAAGAGCTACTACAAACCATGTTGGATTTAGAGCTCCAAATTCATCTATCTATATAGGAGAAAACAGAGGGAAACCTAAATGTAAAAACTGCTACAGTAGACGAACGCTTCAACCTAGAAGAACAAAAAGTGGTGAGCCAATTGGGATATGTGTACTGATCATTACCACCAAGTATCATGAATTTTGGGTGAAAAAATATTTGCTGGTATTTCGAATCTCGTAATTTCTTGGAAGCTTGGCAACCGCTTTCAATGAAAATGCTTTTCCACAGTCTGTTCCTAGGGCTATTGAAGAGGAAACAAACCATAGAGACAAAACTGAGAACTACTTTATTTTTTCAATTTTCAAAGAGCGACTACAAACCATGTTGGATTTAGAGTTCAAAATTCATCTATCCATATAGGAGAGAACAGAGTGAAACCTAAATATAAAAACTGCAACTGTAAACGAACGCTTCAACCTAGAACAACAAAATTTGGTGAGCCAAGTGGGATTTGTGTTTTGATCATTACCAACAAGTATTATCAAGATTGGTGAAAAAATATTTGCTGGTATTTCGGGAACTCGTAATTTCATGGAAGCTTGGCAACTTCTTTCAATGAAAATGCTTTTCCACAGTACCTGCTTAGGGCTACTTGAAGAGGAAACAAACCATAGAGACAAAAGTGAGAACTCCTTTATTTTGTCAAGTTTCAAAGAGCTACTACAAACCATATTGAATTTAGTGTTTCAAATTCATCTATCTATATAGGAGAGAACAGAGTTAAACCAAAATATAAACACTGCTCCTGTAGACGAACGCTTCACCCTAGAAAAACAAAATTTGGTGACCAAGTGGGATTAGTGTACTGGTCATTACCACCAAGTGTCATCAAGATTGGGTAAAAAAATATTTGCTGGTATTTCGAAACTCGTAATTTCTTGAAAGCATGGCAACCGCTTTCAATGAAAGTGGTTTTCCACAGTCTCTGCTTAGGGCTGCTTGAAGAGGAAACAAACCATAGAGACAAAACTGAGAACTACTTTTTTTCGTCAAGTTTCAAAGACCTGCAACAAACCATGTTGGATTTAGAGTTCCAAATTCATCTATCTATATAGAAGAGAACAGAGTGAAACCTAAAAATTAAAACTGGTACTTTAAACGAACGCTTCAACCTAGAACAACAAAATTGGTGAGCCAAGTGGGATTTGTGTACTCATTACCACCAAGTATCATCAAGATTGGGTGAAAAAATATTTTCTGGTATTTCAAAACTCGTAATTTCTTGGAAGCTTGGCAACCCCTTTCAATGAAATTGCTTTTCCACAGTCTGTGCCTAGGGCTACTTGAAGAGGAAACAAACCATAGAGACAAAACTGAGAACTCCTTTATTTTGTCAAATTTCAAAGAGCTGCTAAAAACCATGTTGGATTTAGAGTTCAAAATTCTTCTATATATAGGAGAGAACAGAGTGAAACCTAAAAATAAAAACTGCTACTGTAAACGAACGCTTCAACTTAGAAGAACAAAATTTGGTTAGCCAAGTAGGATTTGTGTACTTCTCATTACCACCACGTATCATCAAGATTGGGTGAAAACATATTTGCTGGTATTTCTTAACTGGTAATTTCTTGGAAGCTTGGCAACCCCTTTCAATGAAAGTGCTTTTCCACAGTGTCTGCCTAGGGCTAATTGAAGAGGTAACAAACCATAGATACAAAACTTAGAACTACTTTTTTTTCGTCAAGTTTAAAAGAGCTACTACAAACCATGTTGGATTTAGAGTTCCAAATTCATCTATCTGTATAGGAGAGAACAGAGTGAAACCTAAAAATAAAAACTGCTATTGTAAACGAATGCTTCAACCTAGATCAAGAAAATTTGGTGAGCCAAGTGGGATTTCTGTACTTGTCATTACCACCACGTATCATCAAGATTTGCTGAAAAAATATTTGCTGGTATTTCGGAAACTCATAATTTCTTGGAAGCTTGGCAACCACTCTCAATGAAAGCGCTTTTCCCCAGTCTGTGCCTAGGGCTAATTAACGAGCAAACAAAGTATAGAGACAAAACTGAGAACTCCTTTATTTTGTCAAGTTTCAAAGAGCTACTACAAACCAAGTTGGATTTAGAGTTCCAAATTCATCTATCTATATAAGAGAGAACAGAGTGAAACCTAAATATAAACACTGTTCCTGTAGACGAACACTCCAACCTAGAAGAACAAAATTTGGTGAGCCAACTGGGATTTTTATACTGATTATTACCACCACGTATCATCAAGATTGGGTGAAAAAATATTTAATGGTATTTCGGAAACTCGTAATTTCATGGAAGCTTGGCAACAGCTTTCAATGAAAGTGCTTTTCCACAGTCTATGCTTAGGGTACTTGAAGAGGAAACAAACCATATAGACAAAAATGAGAACTACTTTTTTTTGTCAAATTTCAAAGAGCTACTACAAACCATGTTAGATTTAGAGTTCCAAAGTATTCTATCTATATAGGAGAGAACAGAGTGATCCTAAAAATAAAAACTGCTACTGTAAACGAACGCTTCAACCTAGAACAACAAAATTTGGTGAGCCAAGTGGGATTTGTGTACTTGTCATTACCACCACGTATCATCAAGATTGGGTGAAACAATATTTGCTGGTATTTCAAAATTCGTAATTTCTTGGAAGCTTGGCAACCGCTTTCAATGAAAGTGCTTTTCCACAGTCTCTACTTAGGGCTACTTGACGAGGAAACAAACCATAGAGACAAAACTGAGAACTACTTTTTTTCGTCAAGTTTCAAAGAGCTTCAACAAACCATGTTGGATTTAGAGTTTAAAATTCATCTATCTATATAGGAGAGAACAGAGTGAAACCTAAAAATGTAAACTGCTACTGTAAACGAACGCTTCAACCTAGAAGAACAAAATTTGGTGAGCCAAGTGGGATTTGTGCACTGATCATGACCACCAAGTAGCATCAAGATTGGGTGAAAAAATATTTGCTGGTATTTCGGAAACTCGTTTTTTCTTAGTAGCTTGGCAACCCCTCTCAATGAAAGTGCTTTACCACAGTCTATGCCTAGGGCTACTTGAAGAGGAAACAAAGCATAGAGTCAAAACTGAGAACTCCTTTATTTTGTCAAGTTTCACAGAGCTACTACAATCTATGTTGGATTTAGTGTTCCAAATTCATCTATCTATATAGGAGAGAACAGAGTGAAACCTAAATATAAACACTGCTCCTGTACACGAACGCTTCAACCTAGAAGAACAAAATATTGTGAGCCAAGTGGGATTTGTGTACTGATCATTACCACAAACTATCATCAAGATTGGGTGAAAAAATATTTGCTGGTATTTCAGAAATTCGTTATTTCTTACAAGCTTTTCAACCCCTCTCAATGAAAGTGGTTTTCCATAGTCTGTGCCTAGGGCTAATTGAAGAGCACAGAAACAATAGAGACAAAACTGAGAACTCCTTTATTTTGTCAAGTTGCAAAGAGCTACTACAAACCATGTTGGATTTAGAGCTCCAAATTCATCTACCTATATTGGATAAAACAGAGAATAACCTAAGTATAAAAACTGCTACTCTAGACGAACGCTTCAACCAAAAGAACAAAATTTGGTGAGCCAAGTGGGATTTGTGTACTTCTCATTACCACCACGTATCATCAAGATTGGGTGAAAACATATTTGCTGGTATTTCTTAACGGGTAATTTCTTAGAAGCTTGGCAACCCCTTTCAATGAAAGTGCTTTTCCACAGTGTCTGCCTAGGGCTAATTGAAGAGGTAACAAACCATAGATACAAAACTTAGAACTACATGTTTTTAGTCAAGTTTAAAAGAGCTACTACAAACCATGTTGGATTTAGAGTTCCAAATTCATCTATCTATATAGGAGAGAAGAGAGTGAAACCTAAAAATAAAAACTGCTATTGTAAACGAACGCTTCAACCTAGATCAAGAAAATTTGGTGAGCCAAGTGGGATTTCTGTACTTGTCATTACCACCACGTATCATCAAGATTTGGTGAAAAAAATATTTGCTGGTATTTCGGAAACTCATAATTTCTTGGAAGCTTGGCAACCACTCTCAATGAAAGCGCTTTTTCCCAGTCTGTGCCTAGGGCTAATTAACGATCAAACAAAGTATAGAGACAAAACTGAGAACTCCTTTATTTTGTCAAGTTTCAAAGAGCTACTACAAACCAAGTTGGATTTAGAGTTCCAAATTCATCTATCTATATAAGAGAGAACAGAGTGAAACCTAAATATAAACACTGTTCCTGTAGACGAACACTCCAACCTAGAAGAACAAAATTTGGTGAGCCAACTAGGATTTTTATACTGATTATTACCACCACGTATCATCAAGATTGGGTGAAAAAATATTTAATGGTATTTCGGAAACTCGTAATTTCATGGAAGCTTGGCAACAGCTTTCAATGAAAGTGCTTTTCCACAGTCTCTGCTTAGGGTACTTGAAGAGGAAACAAACCATATAGACAAAAATGAGAACTACTTTTTTATCAAATTTCAAAGAGCTACTACAAACCATGTTAGATTTAGAGTTCCAAAGTATTCTATCTATATAGGAGAGAACAGAGTGATCCTAAAAATAAAAACTGCTACTGTAAACGAACGCTTCAACCTAGAACAACAAAATTTGGTGAGCCAAGTGGGATTTGTGTACTTGTCATTACCACCACGTATCATCAAGATTGGGTGAAACAATATTTGCTGGTATTTCAAAATTCTTAATTTCTTGGAAGCTTGGCAACCGCTTTCAATGAAAGTGCTTTTCCACAGTCTCTACTTAGGGCTACTTGACGAGGAAACAAACCATAGAGACAAAACTGAGAACTACTTTTTTTCGTCGAGTTTCAAAGAGCTTCAACAAACCATGTTGGATTTAGAGTTTAAAATTCATCTATCTATATAGGAGAGAACAGAGTGAAACCTAAAAATGTAAACTGCTACTGTAAACGAACGCTTCAACCTAGAAGAACAAAATTTGGTGAGCCAAGTGGGATTTGTGCACTGATCATGACCACCAAGTAGCATCAAGATTGGGTGAAAAAATATTTGCTGGTATTTCGGAAACTCGTTATTTCTTAGTAGCTTGGCAACCCCTCTCAATGAAAGTGCTTTACCACAGTCTATGCCTAGGGCTACTTGAAGAGGAAACAAAGCATAGAGTCAAAACTGAGAACTCCTTTATTTTGTCAAGTTTCACAGAGCTACTACAAACTATGTTGGATTTAGTGTTCCAAATTCATCTATCTATATAGGAGAGAACAGAGTGAAACCTAAATATAAACACTGCACCTGTAGACGAACGATTCAACCTAGAAGAACAAAATATTGTGAGCCAAGTGGGATTTGTGTACTGATCATTACCACAAACTATCATCAAGATTGGGTGAAAAAATATTTGCTGGTATTTCAGAAATTCGTTATTTCTTACAAGCTTGGCAACCCCTCTCAATGAAAGTGGTTTTCCATAGTCTGTGCCTAGGGCTACTTGAAGAGCACACAAACAATAGAGACAAAACTGAGAACTCCTTTATTTTGTCAAGTTGCAAAGAGCTACTACAAACCATGTTGGATTTAGAGCTCCAAATTCATCTACCTATATTGGATAAAACAGAGAATAACCTAAGTATAAAAACTGCTACTCTAGACGAACGATTCAACCAAAAGATCAAAATTTGGTGAGCCAAGTGGGATATGTGTACTGATCATTACCACCAAGTATCATCAAGATTGGTTGAGAAAATATTTGCTGGTATTTCAGAAACTCGTTATTTCTTAGAAGCTTGGCAACCCCTCTCAATGAAAGTGCTTTTCCACAGTCCGTGCCTAGGGCTACTTGAAGAGGAAACAAACCATAGAGACAAAACTGAGAACTACTTTATTTTTTCAAGTTTCAAAGAGCTACTACAAACCATATTGGATTTAGAGTTCAAAATTCATCTATCTATATATGAGAGAACAGAGTAAAACCTAAAAATAAAAACTGCTACTGTAAACGAACGCTTCAACCCAGAACAACAAAATTTGGTGAGCCAAGTGGGATTTGTGTACTTTTCATTACCACCACGTATCATCAAGATTGGGTGAAAAAATATTTGCTGGTATTTCGAAACTTGTAATTTCTTGGAAGCTTGGCAACCCATTTCAATGAAACTGCTTTTCCACAGTCTCTACTTAGGGCTACTTCAAGAGAAAACAAACCATAGAGACAAAACTGAGTACTACAATTTTTTTTCTCATGTTTAAAAGAGCTACTACAAACCATGTTGGATTTAGAGTTCCAACTTCATCTATCTATATAGGAGGGAACAGAGGGAAACCTAAATATAAAAACGGCCACTGTAGACGAACGCTTAAACCTAGAAGAACAAAATTTGGTGAGCCAAGTGGGATTTGTATACTGATGATTACCACCAAGTATCATCACGATTGGCTGAAAAATATTTGCTGGTATTTCGGAAACTCGTCATTTCTTAGAAGCTTGGCAACCCCTCTCAATGAAATTGCTTTTCCACAGTCTGTGCCTACGGCTACTTGAAAAGGAAACAAACAATAGAGACAAAACTGAGAACTCCTTTATTTTGTCAAGTTTCAAGGATCTGCTAAAAACCATGTTGGATTTACAGTTCAAAATTATTCTATCTATATAGGAGAGAACAGAGTGAAACCTCAAAATAAAAACTGCTACTGTAAACCAACGCTTCAACTTGGAAGAACAAATTTTGGTGAGTCAAGTGGGATTTGTGTACTTGTCATTTCCACCACGTATCATCAAGATTGGGTGAAAACATATTTGCTGGTATTTCTTAATTGGTAATTTCTTGGAAGCTTGGCAAACCCTTTCAATGAAAGTGCTTTTCCACAGTCTCTGCCTAGGGCTACTTGAAGAGGAAACAAACCATAGAGACAAAACTGAGAACTACTTTATTTTTTCAAGTTTCAAAGAGCTACTACAAACCATATTGGATTTAGAGTTCAAAATTCATCTATCTATATATGAGAGAACAGAGTAAAACCTAAAAATAAAAACTGCTACTGTAAAGGAACGCTTCAACCTAGAACAACAAAATTTGGTGAGCCAAGTGGGATTTGTGTACTTTTCATTACCACCACGTATCATCAAGATTGGGTGAAAAAATATTTGCTGGTATTTCGAAACTTGTAATTTCTTGGAAGCTTGGCAACCCATTTCAATGAAACTGCTTTTCCACAGTCTCTACTTAGGGCTACTTCAAGAGAAAACAAACCATAGAGACAAAACTGAGAACTACAATTTTTTTTGTCATGTTTAAAAGAGCTACTACAAACCATGTTGGATTTAGAGTTCCAACTTCATCTATCTATATAGGAGGGAACAGAGGGAAACCTAAATATAAAAACGGCTACTGTAGACGAACGCTTCAACCTAGAAGAACAAAATTTGGTAAGCCAAGTGGGATTTCTGTACTGATCATTTCCACCATGATCATCAAGATTGGGTGAAAAAATATTTGCTGGTATTTCGGAAACTCGTAATTTCTTGGAAGCTTGGCAACCCCTTTCAATGAAAGTGCTTTTCCATATTCTCTTCTTAGGGCTACTTGAAGAGGCAACAAACCATAGAGACAAAGCTGAGAAGTACTTTTTTTGTCTTTTTTCAAAGAGCTACTACAAACCATGTTGGATTTAGAGTTCCAAATTCATCTATCTATATAAGAGAGAACAGAGGGAAACCTAAATATAAAAACTGCTACTGTAGACGAACGCTTCAACCTAGAAGAACAAAATTTGGTGAGACAAGTGGGATTTGTGTACTGATCATTACCACCATGATCATCAAGATTGGGTGAAAAAATATTTGCTGGTATTTCGCTAACTCGTAATTTCTTGGAAGCTTGGAAACCCCTTTTAATGAAAGTGCTATTCCACAGTCTCTATTTAGGGCTACTTGAGAAGGAAACGAAAAATATAGACAAAACTGAGAACTACGTTTTTTTTGTCAAGTTTCAAAGAGCTACTATAAACCATGTTAGATTTAGAGTTCCAAATTCATCTATCTACATAGGAGAGAAAAGAGGGAACCCTAAATACAAAAACTGCTACTGTAGACGAACGCTTCAACCAAGAAGAACAAAATTTGGTGAGCCAAGGGGAATTTGTGTACTGATCATTACCACCAAGTATCATCAAGACTGGTTTTAAAAAAATATTTGCTGGTATTACGGAAACTCGTTATTTCTTAGTAGCTTGGCAACCTCTCTCAATGAAAGTGCTTTTCCACAGTCTGTGCCTAGGGCTACCTGAAGATGAAACAAACCATAGAGACAAAACTGAGAACTCCTTTATTTTGTCAAGTTTCAAAGAGCTACTACAAACTATGTTGGATTTAGGGTTCCAAATTCTTCTATCTATATAGGAGAGAACAGAGTGAAACCTAAATATAAACACTGCTCCTGTAGACGAACGCTTCAACATAGAAAAACAAAATATTTTGAGCCAAGTGGGATTTGTGTACTGAACATTACCACAAAGTATCATCAAGATTGGGTGAAAAAATATTTGCTGGTAAATCAGAAATTCGTTATTTCTTACAAGCTTGGCAACCACTCTCAATGAAAGTGCTTTTCCATAGTCAATGCCTACTGCTACTTGAAGAGCACACAAACAATAGAGACAAAACTGAGAACTCCTTTATTTTGTCAAGTTTCAAAGAGCTAGTACAAACCATGTTGGATTTAGAGCTCCAAATTCATCTATATATAGAGGAGAAAACAGAGGAAAACCTAAATATAAAAACTGCTACTCTAGATGAACGCTTCAACCAAAAGAACAAAATTTGGTGAGCCAAGTGGGATATGTGTACTAAATATTACCACCAAGTATCATCAAGATTGGGTGAGAAAATATTTGCTGGTATTTCAGAAACTCGTTATTTCTTAGAAGCTTGGCAACACCTCTCAATGAAAGTGCTTTGCAACAGTCTGTGCCTAGGGCTACTTGAAGAGGAAACAAACCATAGAGACAAAACTGAGAACGACTTTATTTTTTCAAGTTTCAAAGAGCTACTACAAACCATATTGGATTTAGAGTTCAAAATTCATCTATCTATATATGAGAGAACAGAGTGAAACCTAAAAATGAAAACTGCTACTGTAAACGAACGCTTCAACTTACAAGAACAAAACTTGGTGAGCCAAGTGGGATTTGTGTACTTGTCATTACCACCACGTATCACCAAGATTGGGTGAAAATATATTTGCTGGTATTTCGGAAACTCGTAATTTCTTGGAAGTTTGGCAACCGCTTTCAATTGAACTGCTTTTGCACAGTCTCTACTTAGGGCTTCTTCAAGAGAAAAAAACCATAGAGACAAAATTGAGAACTACTTTTTTTTTTGTCATGTTTAAAAGAGCTACTACATATCATGTTGGATTAAGAGTTCAAAATTCATCTATCTGTATAGGAGAGAACAGAGTGAAACCTAAAAATGAAAACTGCTATTGTAAACGAACGCTTCAACCTAGAACAACAAAATTTGGTGATCCAAGTGGGATTCTTGTACTGATCATTACCACCAAGTATCATCAAGACTGGGTGAAAAAATATTTGCTGGTGTTACGGAAACTCGTTATTTCTTAGTAGCTTGGCAACCCCTCTCAATGAAAGTGCTTTTCCTCAGTGTGTGCCTAGGGCTACTTGAAGATGAAACAAACCATAGAGACAAAACAGAGAACTCCTTTATTTTTTCAAGTTTCAAAGAGCTACTACAAACCATGTTGGATTCAGAGCTCCAAATTCATCTATCTATATAGGAGAAAACAGAGGAAAACCTAAATATAAAAACTGCTACTGTAGACGAACGCTTCAACCAAAAGAATAAAATTTGTTGAGCCAAGTGGGATATGTGTACTGATCATTACCACCAAGTATCATCAAGATTGGGTGAGAAAATATTTGCTGGTATTTCAGAAACTCGTTATTTCTTAGAAGCTTGGCAACCCCTCTCAATGAAAGTGCTTTTCCACAGTCTGTGCCTAAAGCTACTTGAATAGGAAACAAACCATAGAGACAAATCTGAGAACTACTTTATTTTTTCAAGTTTCAAGGAGCTACTACAAACCATATTGGATTTAGAGTTCAAAATTCATCTATCTATATAGGAGAGAACAGAAGGAAACCTAAATATAAAAACTGCTACTGTAGACGAACGCTTCAACCTAGAAGAACAACATTTGGTGAGCCAAGTGTGATTTATGTACTTGTCATTGCCACCACGTATCATCAAGATTGGGTGAAAAAATATTTGCTGGTATTTCGGAAACTCGTTATTTCTTAGAACCTTGGCAACCCCTCTCAATGAAAGTGGTATTCCACAGTCTGTGCCTAGGGCTACTTGAAGAGGATACAAACCATAGAGACAAAACTGAGAACTCCTTTATTTTGTCAAGTTTCAAAGAGCTACTACAAACCATGTTGGATTTAGAGTTCCAAATTCATCTATCTATATAGGAGAGAACAGAGGGAAACGTAAATATAAAAACTGCTACTGTAGACGAACGCTTCAACCTAGAAGAACAAAATTTGGTAAGCCATGTGGGATTTCTGTACTGATCATTTCCACCATGATCATCAAGATTGGGTGAAAAAATATTTGCTGGTATTTCAGAAACTCGTAATTTCTTGGAAGCTTGGCAACACCTTTCAATGAAAGTGCTTTTCCATATTCTCTGCTTAGGGCTACTTGAAGAGGCAACAAACCATAGAGACAAAGCTGAGAAGTACTTTTTTTGTCTTTTTTCAAAGAGCTACTACAAACCATGTTGGATTTAGAGTTCCAAATTCATCTATCTATATAAGAGAGAACAGAGGGAAACCTAAATATAAAAACTGCTACTGTAGACGAACGCTTCAACCTAGAAGAACAAAATTTGGTGAGACAAGTGGGATTTGTGTACTGATCATTACCACCATGATCATCAAGATTGGGTGAAAAAATATTTGCTGGTATTTCGCTAACTCGTAATTTCTTGGAAGCTTGGAAACCCCTTTTAATGAAAGTGCTATTCCACAGTCTCTATTTAGGGCTACTTGAGAAGGAAACGAAAAATATAGACAAAACTGAGAACTACGTTTTTTTTGTCAAGTTTCAAAGAGCTACTATAAACCATGTTAGATTTAGAGTTCCAAATTCATCTATCTATATAGGAGAGAAAAGAGGGAACCCTAAATATAAAAACTGCTACTGTAGACGAACGCTTAAACCAAGAAGAACAAAATTTGGTGAGCCAAGGGGAATTTGTGTACTGATAAGAACCACCAAGTATCATCAAGATTGGGTGAAAAACTATTTGCTGGTATTTTGGAAATTCGTTATTTCTTAGAAGCTTGGCAACCCCTCTCAATGAAACTGCTTTTCCACAGTCTGTGCCTAGGGCTACTTGAAGAGGAATCAAACCATAGAGAAAACCTGAGAACTACTTTATTTTGTCAAGTATCAAAGAGCTACTACAAACCATGTTGGATTTAGAGTTCCAATTTCATCTATCTATATAGGAGAGAACAGAGTGAAACCTAAAAATAAAAACTGCTACTGTAAACGAACTCAAAAAAGAAGCACAAAATTTGGTGAGCCAAGTGGGATTTGTGTACTTTATCACTACCACCACGTATCATCAAGATTGGGTGAAAAAATATTTGCTGGTATTTAGGGAAACTCGTAATTTCTTGGAAGCTTGGCAACCCCTTTCAATGAAAGTGCTTTTCAATATTCTCTGCTTAGGGCTACTTGAAGAGGCAACAAACCATAGAGACAAAGCTGAGAGTACTTTTTTTGTCTTTTTTCAAAGAGCTACTACAAACCATGTTGGATTTAGAGTTCCAAATTCATCTATCTATATAAGAGAGAACAGAGGGAAACCTAATATAAAAACTGCTACTGTAGACGAACGCTTCAACCTAGAAGAACAAAATTTGGTGAGACAAGTGGGATTTGTGTACTGATCATTACCACCATGATCATCAAGTTTGGGTGAAAAAATATTTGCTGGTATTTCGCTAACTCGTAATTTCTTGGAAGCTTGGAAACCCCTTTTAATGAAAGTGCTATTCCACAGTCACTATTTAGGGCTACTTGAGAAGGAAACGAAAAATATAGACAAAACTGAGAACTACGTTTTTTTTTGTCAAGTTTCAAAGAGCTACTATAAACCATGTTAGATTTAGAGTTCCAAATTCATCTTATCTATATAGGAGAGAAAAGAGGGAACCCTAAATACAAAAACTGCTACTGTAGACGAACGCTTCAACCAAGAAAGAACAAAATTTGGTGAGCCAAGGGGAATTTGTGTACTGATCATTACCACCAAGTATCATCAAGATTGGCTGAAAAACTATTTGCTGGTATTTTGGAAATTCGTTATTTCTTAGAAGCTTGGCAACCCCTCTCAATGAAACTGCTTTTCCACAGTCTGTGCCTAGGGCTACTTGAAGAGGAATCAAACCATAGAGAAAACCTGAGAACTACTTTATTTTGTCAAGTATCAAAGAGCTACTACAAACCATGTTGGATTTAGAGTTCCAATTTCATCTATCTATATAGGAGGGAACAGAGGGAAACCTAAATATAAAAACTGCTACTGTAAACGAACGCCTCAAAAAAGAAGCACAAAATTTGGTGAGCCAAGTGGGATTTGTGTACTTATCACTACCACCACGTATCATCAAGATTGGGTGAAAAAATATTTGCTGGTATTTAGGAAACTCGTAATTTCTTGGAAGCTTGGCAACCCCTCTCAATGAAAGTGGTATTCCACAGTCTGTCCCTAGGGCTACTTGAAGAGGAAACAAACCATAGAGACAAAACTGAGAACTCCTTTATTTTGTCAAGTTTCAAAGAGCTACTACAAACCATGTTGTATTTAGTGTTCCAAATTCATCTATCTATATAGGAGAGAACAGAGTAAACCTAAATATAAAAACTGCTACTGTAGACGAACGCTTCAACCTAGAAGAACAATATTTGGTTAGCCAAGAGGGATTTGTGTACTGATGATCACCACCAAGTATCATCAGGATTGGGTGAAAAACATTTGCTGGTATTTCGGAAACTCGTTATTTCTTAGAAGCTTGGCAACCCCTCTCACTGAAAGTGCTTTTCCACAGTCTGTGCCTAGGGATACTTGAAGAGGAAACAAACCATAGAGACAAAACTGAGAACTCCTTTATTTTGTCAAGCATCAAAGAGCTACTACAATCCATGTTGGATTTAGAGTTCCAAATTCATCTATCTATATAGGAGAGAACAGAGTGAAACCTAAATATAAACACTGCTCCTGTAGACGAACGCTTAAACCTAGAAGAACAAAAATTGGTGAGCCAAGTAGGATTTCTGTACTGATCATCACCACTAAGTATCATCAAGATTGGGTGAAAAAATATTTGCTGGTATTTCGGAAACTCGTTATTTCTTAGAAGCTTGGCAACCCCTCTCAATGAAAGTGCTTTTCCACAATCTGTGCCTAGGGCTACTAGAAGAGGACACAAACAATAAAGACAAAACTGAGAACTCCTTCCTTTTGTCAAGTTTCAAAGAGCTACTACAAACCTTGTTGGATTTATAGTTATAAATTCATCTATCTATATAGTAGAGAACAGAGTGAAACCTAAATACAAAACTGCCACTGTAGATGAATGCTTCAACCGAGAAGAACAAAATTTGGTGAGCCAAGTGGGATTTGTGCACTGATCATTACCACCAAGTATCATCAAGTTTGATTGAAAAAATATTTGCTGTTTTTTAAGAAACTAGTTATTTCTTAGAAGCTTGGCAACCCCTCTCAATGAAAGTCCTTTTCCACCGTCTGTGCCTAGGGATACTTGAAGAGGAAACAAACCATAGAGACAAAACTGAGAACTCCTTTATTTTGTCAAGTTTCAAAGAGCTACTACAAACCATGTTGGATTTAGGGTTCCAAATTCTTCTATCTATATAGGAGAGAACAGAGTAAAACCTAAATATAAAAACTGCTTCTGTAGACGAACGTTTCAACCTCGAAGAACAATATGCTGTGAGCCAAGTGGGATTTGTGTACTGATGATTACCACCAAGTATCATCACGATTGGGTGAAAAATATTTGCTGGTATTTCGGAAACTCGTTATTTCTTAAATGATTGGCAACCCCTCTCAATGAAAGTGCTTTTCCACAATCTGTGCCTAGGGCTACTAGAAGAGGACACAAACAATAAAGACAAAACTGAGAACTCCTTCCTTTTGTCAAGTTTCAAAGAGCTACTACAAACCTTGTTGGATTTATAGTTATAAATTCATCTATCTATATAGTAGAGAACAGAGTGAAACCTAAATACAAAACTGCCACTGTAGATGAATGCTTCAACCGAGAAGAACAAAATTTGGTGAGCCAAGTGGGATTTGTGCACTGATCATTACCACCAAGTATCATCAAGTTTGATTGAAAAAATATTTGCTGTTTTTTAAGAAACTAGTTATTTCTTAGAAGCTTGGCAACCCCTCTCAATGAAAGTCCTTTTCCACCGTCTGTGCCTAGGGATACTTGAAGAGGAAACAAACCATAGAGACAAAACTGAGAACTCCTTTATTTTGTCAAGTTTCAAAGAGCTACTACAAACCATGTTGGATTTAGGGTTCCAAATTCTTCTATCTATATAGGAGAGAACAGAGTAAAACCTAAATATAAAAACTGCTTCTGTAGACGAACGTTTCAACCTCGAAGAACAATATGCTGTGAGCCAAGTGGGATTTGTGTACTGATGATTACCACCAAGTATCATCACGATTGGGTGAAAAATATTTGCTGGTATTTCGGAAACTCGTTATTTCTTAAATGATTGGCAACCCCTCTCAATGAAAGTGCTTTTCCACAGTCTGTGCCTAGGGCTACTTGAAGAGGAAACAAACCATAGAGACAAAACTGAGAACTCCTTTATTTTGTGAAGTTTCAAAGAGCTACTAAAAACCATGTTGGATTTAGAGTTCCAAATTCATCTATCTATATAGGAGAGAACAGAGTGAAACCTAAATATAAACACTGCTCCTGTAGACGAACGCTTAAACCTAGAAGAACAAAATTTGGTGAGCCAAGTGGGATTTCTGTACTGATCATCACCACCAAGTATCATCAAGATTGGGTGAAAAAATATTTGCTGGTATTTCGGAAATTGTTATTTCTTAGAAGCTTGGCAACCCCTCTCAATGAAAGTCCTTTTCCACAGTCTGTGCCTAGGGATACTTGAAGAGTAAACAAACCATAGAGACAAAACTGAGAACTCCTTTATTTTGTTAAGTTTCAAAGAGCTACTACAAAGTATGAGGTAATTAGAGTTCCAAATTCATCTATATATAGGAGAGAACAGAGTGAAACCTAAATACAAAAAGTGCCACTGTAGACGAATGCTTCAACCGAGAATAACAAAATTTGGTGAGCCAAGTGGGATTTGTGCACTGATCATTACCACCAAGTATCATCAAGTTTGCGTGAAAAATATTTGCTGGTTTTTCGGAAACTTGTTATTTCTTAGAAGCTTGGCAACCCTTCTCAATGAAAGTCCTTTTCCACAGTCTGTGCCTAGGGATACTTGAAGAGGAAACAAACCATAGAGACAAAACTGAGAACTCCTTTATTTTGTCAAGTTTCAAAGAGCTACTACAAACCATGTTGGATTTAGGGTTCCAAATTCTTCTATCTATATAGGAGAGAACAGAGTGAAACCTAAATATAAACACTGCTCCTGTAGACGAACGCTTCAACCTAGAAGAAGAAAATTTGGTTAGCCAAGTGAGATTTGAGTACTGATCATTAACACCACGTATCATCAAGATAGGGAGAAAAAATATTTGGTGGTATTTCGGAAACTCGTTATTTCTTAGAAGCTTGGCAACCCCTCTCAATGAAAGTGTTTTTCCTCAGTCTGTGCCTAGGGCTACTTGAAGAGGACACAAAAAATAGAGACAAAACAGAGAACTCCTTTATTTTGTCTAGTTTCAAAGAGCTACCACAAACCATGTTGGATTTAGAGTTCCAAATTCATCTATCTATATAGGAGAGAACAGAGTGAAACCAAATATAAAAACTGCTACTGTAGATGAACGCTTCAACCTAGAAGAAGAAAATTTGGTGAGCCAAGTGGGATTTGTGTACTGATGGTTACCACCAAGTATCATCACGATTGGGTGAAAAATATTTGCTGGTATTTCGGAAACTCGTTATTTCTTAGAAGCTTGGCAATCCCTCTCAATGAATGTGCTTTTCCACAGTCTGTGCCTAGGGCTACTTGAAGGGAAAACAAACCATAGAGACAAAACTGAGAACTCCTTTATTTTGTCAAGTTTTAAAGAGCTACTACAAACGATGTTGGGTTTAGAGTTCCAAATTCACCTACCTATACAGGAGAGAACAGAGTGAAACCTAAATATAAACACTGTTATTGTAGAGGAACGCTTAAACCTAGAAGAACAAAATTTGGTGAGACAAGTGGGATTTCTGTACTGATCATCACCACCAAGTATCATCAAGATTGGGTGAAAAAATATTTGCTGGTATTTCAGAAACTCTTTATTTCTTAGAAGTTGTCAACCACTCTCAATGAAAGTGCTTTTCCACAGTCAGTGCCTAGGGATTTTTAAAGAGGAAACAATCCATAGAGACAAAACTGAGAACTCCTTTATTTTGTCAAGTTTCAAAGAGGTACTACAAACCATGTTGGACTTAGTGTTCCAAATTCATCTATCTATATAGGAGAGAAGAGAGTGAAACCTAAATATAAACACTGCTCCTGTAGACGAATGGTTAAACCTAGAAGAACAAAATTTGGTGAGCCAAGTGGGATTTCTGTACTGATCATCACCACCAAGTATCATCAAGATTGGGTGAAAAAATATTTGCTGGTATTTCGGAAACTTGTTATATCTTAGAAGCTTGGCAACCCCTCTCAATGAAAGTCCTTTTCCACAGTCTGTGCCTAGGGCTACTTGAAGAGGAAACAAACCATAGAGACAAAACTGAGAACTCCTTTATTTTGTCAAGTTTCAAAGAGCTACTACAAACCATGGTGGATTTAGTGTTCCAAATTCATCTATCTATATAGGAGAGAACAGAGTGAAACCTAAATATAAACACTGCTCCTGTAGACGAACGCTTCAACCTAGAAGAACAATATTTGGTTAGCCAAGTGAGATTTGAGTACTGATCATTATCACCACGTATCATCAAGATAGGGAGAAAAAATATTTGCTGGTATTTCGGAAACTCGTTATTTCTTACAAGCTTGGCAACCCCTCTCAATGAAAATGTTTTTCCACAGTCTGTGCCTAGGGCTACTTGAAGAGGACACAAACAATAGAGACAAAACAGAGAACTCCTTTATTTTGTCAAGTTTCAAAGAGCTACTACAAAGTATGTTGTATTTAGAGTTCCAAATTCATCTATCTATATAGTAGAGAACAGAGGGAAACCTATATATAAAAACTGCTACTGTAGACGAATGCTTCAACCTAGAAGAACAAAATTTGGTGAGCCAAGTTGGATTTGTGTACTTGTCATTACCACCACGTATCATCAAGACTGGGTGAAAAAATATTTGCTGGTATTTCGGAAACTCGGAATTTCTTGGAAGCTTGGCAACCCCTTTCAATGCAAGTGCTTTTCCACAGTCTCTGCTTAGGGATACTTGAAGAGGAAACAAACCATAGAGACAAAACTGAGAACTCCTTTATTTTGTCTTTTTTCAAAGAGCTACTACAAACCATGTTGGATTTAGAGTTCCAAATTCGTCTATCTATATAGGTGGAAAATGAGTGAAACCTAAAAATAAAAACTGCTACTATAAATGAACGCTTCAACCTAGAACAACAAATTTTGGTGAGCCAAGTGGGATTTGTGTACTTGTCATTACCACGACGTATCATCAAGATTGGGTGAAAAGATATTCGCTGGTATTTCGGAAACTCGTTATTTCTTAGAAGCTTGGCAACCCCTATCAATGAAAGTGCTTTTCCACAGTCTGTGCCTAGGGTTACGTGAAGAGGAAACAAACGATAGAGACAAAACTGAGAACTCCTTCATTTTGTCAAGTTTCAAAGAGCTACTACAAACCATGTTGGATTTAGAGTTCCAAATTCATCTATCTATAAAGGAGAGAACAGAGTGAAACCTAAATATAGAAACTGCTACTGTAGACGAACGCTTCAACCAAGAAGAACAAAATTTGGTGAGTCAAGTGGGATTTGTGTACTGATGATTACCACCAAGTATCATCACGATTGGGTGAAAAACATTTGCTGGTATTTCGGAAATTCGTTATTTCTTAGAAGCTTGGCAACCCCTCTCAATGAAAGTGCTTATCCACAGTCTGTGCCTAGGGCTACTTGAAGAGGACACAAACCATAGACACAAAACTAATAACTCCTTTATTTTGTCAAGTTTCAAAGAGCTACTACAAACCATGTTGGATTTAGGGTTCCAAATTCATCTATGTATATAGGAGAGAACGGAGTGAAACCTAAATATAAAAATTGCTACTGTAGACGAACGCTTCAACCTAGAAGAAGAAAATTTGGTGAGCCAAGTGGGATTTGTGTACTAATGATTAACACAAACTATCATCACGATTGGGTGAAAAAATATTTGCTGGTATTTCGGAAACTCGGAATTTCTTGGAAGCTTGGCAACCCTTTTCAATGAAAGTGCTTTTCCACAGTCTCTGCTTAGGGCTACTTGAAGAGGACACAAACAATAAAGACAAAACTGAGAACTCCTTTATTTTGTCAAGTTTCAAAGAGCTACTACAAATCATGTTGGATCTAGAATTCCAAATTCATCTATCTATATAGGAGGAAAAGTTGTGAAACCTAAAAATAAAAACTGCTACTGTAAACGAACGCTTCAACCTAGAAGAACAAAATTTGGTGAGCCAAGTTGGAATTGTATACTTGTCATTACCACCACGTATCATCAAGTTTGGGTGAAAAAATATTCGCTGGTATTTCGGAAACTCATAATTTTTTGGAAGCTTGACAACCCCTTTTAATGAAAGTGCTTTTCCACAGTCTTTGCCTAGGGCTACTTGAAGAGAAAACAAACCATAGAGACAAAACTGAGAACTCCTTTATTTTGTTAAGTTTCAATGAGCTACTACAAAGTATGTTGGATTTAGTGTTCCAAATTCCTCTATCTATATAGGAGAGAACAGAGTGAAACCCAAATATAAAAATGCTACTGTAGACGAACGCTTCAACCTAGAAGAACAAAATTTGGTGAGCCAAGTAGGATTTGTTTACTTGTCATTACCACCAGGTATCATCAAGATTGGGTGAAAAAATATTTGCTGGTATTTCGGAAACACGTAATTTCTTGGAAGCTTGACAACCCCTCTCAATGAAAGTGCTTTTCCACATTCTGTGCCTAGGGCTACTTGAAGAGGAAGCAAACCATAGAGACAAAACTGAGAACTCCTTTATTTTGTCAAGTTTCAAAGAGCTACTACAAAGTATGTTGTATTTAGAGTTCCAAATTCATCTATTTATATAGGAGAGAACAGAGTGAAACCTAAATACAAAAACTGCCACAGTAGACGAATGCTTCAACCGAGAAGAACAAAATTTGGTGAGCCACGTGGGATTTGTGTACTGATCATTACCACCAAGTATCATCAAGATTGGGTGAAAAAATATTTGCTGGTATTTCGGAACCTCGTTATTTCTTAGAAGCTTGGCAACCCCTCTCAATGAAAGTGCTTTTCCACAGTCTGTGCCTAGGGCTACTTGAAAGAGAAACAAACCATAGAGACAAAACTGAGAACTCCTTTATTTTGTCAAGTTTCAAAGAGCTACTACAAACCATGTTTAATTTAGAGTTCCATATTCATCAATCTATATAGGAGAGAACAGAGTAAAACCTAAATCTAAAAACTGCTACTGTAGACGAACGCTTCAACCTAGAAGAACAAAATTTGGTGAGCCAAGTGGGATTTGTGTACTGATGATTACCACCTAGTATCATCACAATTTGGTGAAAAACATTTGCTGGTATTTCAGAAACTCATTATTTCTTAGAAGCTTGGTAACCCATCTCAATGAATGTGCTTTTCAACAGTCTGTGCCTAGGGCTACTTGAAGAGGAAACAAACCATAGTGACAAAACTGAGAACTCCTTTATTTTGTCAAGTTTCAAAGAGCTACTACAAACCATGTTGGATTTAGAGTTCCAAATTCATCTATCTATATAGGAGAGAACAGAGTGAAACGTAAATATAAACACTGCTCCTGTAGACGAACGCTTAAACCTAGAAGAACAAAATTTGGTGAGCCAAGTGGGATTTCTGTACTGATCATCACCACCAAGTATCATCAAGATTGGGTGAAAAAATATTTGCTGGTATTTCGGAAACTTGTTATTTGTTAGAAGATTGGCAACCCCTCTCAATGAAAGTCCTTTTCCACAGTCTGTGCCTAGGGATACTTGAAGAGGAAACAAACCATAGAGACAAAACTGAGAACTCCTTTATTTTGTCAAGTTTCAAAGAGCTACTACAAACCATGTTGGATATAGTGTTCCAAATTCATCTATCTATATAGGAGAGAACAGAGTGAAACCTAAATATGAACACTGCTCCTGTAGACGAACGCTTCAACCTAGAAGAAGAACATTTGGTTAGCCAAGTGAGATTTGAGTACTGATCATTAACACCACGTATCATCATGATAGGGAGAAAAAATATTTGGTGGTATTTCGGAAACTCGTTATTTCTTAGAAGCTTGGCAACCCCTCTCAATGAAAGTGTTTTTCCACAGTCTGTGCATAGGGCTACTTGAAGAGGACACAAAAAATAGAGACAAAACAGAGAACTCCTTTATTTTGTCTAGTTTCAAAGAGCTACCACAAACCATGTTGGATTTAGAGTTCCAAATTCATCTCTCTATATAGGAGAGAACAGAGTGAAACCAAATATAAAAACTGCTACTGTAGACGAACGCTTCAACCTAGAAGAAGAAAATTTGTTGAGCCTAGTGGGATTTGTGTACTGATGGTTACGACCAAGTATCATGACGATTGGGTGAAAAATATTTGCTGGTATTTCGGAAACTCGTTATTTCTTAGAAGCTTGGCAATCCCTCTCAATGAAAGTGCTTTTCCACAGTCTGTGCCTAGGGCTACTGGAAGGGAAAACAAACCATAGAGACAAAACTGGGAACTCCTTTATTTTGTCACGTTTTAAAGAGCTACTACAAACCATGTTGGGTTTAGAGTTCCAAATTCACCTACCTATATAGGAGAAAACAGAGTGAAACCTAAATATAAACACTGCTATTGTAGACGAACGCTTAAACCTAGAAGAACAAAATTTGGTGAGCCAAGAGGGATTTCTGTACTGATCATCACCACCAAGTATCATCAAGATTGGGTGAAAAAATATTTGCTGGTATTTCGGAAACTTGTTATTTCTTAGAAGCTTGGCAAGCCCTCTCAATGAAAGTGCTTTTCCACAATCTGTGCCTAGGGGTACTACAAGAGGACACAAACAATAAAGACAAAACTGAGAACTCCTTTATTTTGTCAAGTTTCAAAGAGCTACTACAAAGTATCTTTTATTTAGAGTTCCAAATTCATCTATCAATATAGGAGAGAACAGAGTAAAACCTAAATATAAAAACTGCTACTGTAGACGAACGCTTCAACCTAGAACAACAAATTTTGGTGACCCAAGTGGGATTTGTGTACTTGTCATTACCACGACGTATCGTCAAGATTGGGTGAAAAAATATTCGCTGGTATTTCGGAAACTCGTTATTTCTTAGAAGCTTGGCAACCCCTATCAATGAAAGTGCTTTTCCACAGTGTGTGCCTAGGGTTACTTGAAGAGGAAACAAACCATAGAGACAAAACTGAGAACTCCTTCATTTGTCAAGTTTCAAAGAGCTACTACAAACCATGTTGGATTTAGAGTTCCAAATTCATCTATCTATATAGGAGAGAACAGAGTGAAACCTAAATATAAAAACTGCTACTGTAGACGAACGCTTCAACCTAGAAGAAGAAAATTTTGTGAGCCAAGTGGGATTTGTGTACTGATGATTACCACCAAGTATCATCACGATTGGGTGAAAAATATTTGCTGGTATTTCGGAAACTTTTTATTTCTTAGAAGCTTGGCAACCCCTCTCAATGAAAGTGCTTTTCCACAGTCTGTGCCTAGGGCTACTTGAAGAGGACACAAACAATAAAGACAAAACTGAGAACTCCTTTATTTTGTCAAGTTTCAAAGAGCTACTACAAACCATGTTGGACTTAGAGTTCCAAATTCATCTATCTATATAGGAGAGAACAGAGGGAAACCTAAATATAAAAACAGCTTCTGTAGACGAACTCTTCAACCTAGAAGAACAAAATTTGGTGAGCCAAGTAGGATTTGTGTACTTGTCATTACCACCACGTATCATCAAGATTGGGTGAAAAAATATTCACTGGTATTTCTGAAACTCGTAATTTCTTGGAAGCCTGACAACCCCATTTCAATGAAAGTGCTTTTCCACATTCTGTGCCTAGGGCTACTTGAAGAGGAAGCAAACCATAGAGACAAAACTGAGAACTCCTTTTTTTTGTCAAGTTTCAAAGAGCTACTACAAACCATGTTGGATTTAGAGTTCCAAATTCATCAATCTATATAGGAGAGAACAGAGTGAAACTTAAATACAAAAACTGCCACTCTAGACGAATGCTTCAACCGAGAAGAACAAAATTTGGTGAGCCAAGTGGGATTTGTATACTGATCATTACCACCAAGTATCATCAAGATTGGGTGAAAAAATATTTGCTGGTATTTTGGAAACTCATTATTTCTTAGAAGCTTGGCAACCCCTCTCAATGAAAGTGCTTTTCCACAGTCTGTGCCTAGGGCTACTTGAAAGAGAAACAAACCATAGAGACAAAACTGAGAACTCCTTCATTTTGTCAAGTTTCAAAGAGCTACTACAAACCATGTTGGATTTAGAGTTCCAAATTCATCTATCTATAAAGGAGAGAACAGAGTGAAACCTAACTATAGAAACTGCTACTGTAGACGAACGCTTCAACCAAGAAGAACAAAATTTGGTGAGTCAAGTGGGATTTGTGTACTGATGATTACCACCAAGTATCATCACGATTGGGTGAAAAACATTTGCTGGTATTTCGGAAATTCGTTATTTCTTAGAAGCTTGGCAACCCCTCTCAATGAAAGTGCTTATCCACAGTCTGTGCCTAGGGCTACTTGAAGAGGACACAAACCATAGACACAAAACTGATAACTCCTTTATTTTGTCAAGTTTCAAAGAGCTACTACAAACCATGTTGGATTTAGAGTTCCAAATTCATCTATGTATATAGGAGAGAACAGAGTGAAACCTAAATATAAAAATTGCTACTGTAGACGAACGCTTCAACCTAGAAGAAGAAAATTTGGTGAGCCAAGTGGGATTTGTGTACTAATGATTAACACAAACTATCATCACGATTGGGTGAAAAAATATTTGCTGGTATTTCGGAAACTCGGAATTTCTTGGAAGCTTGGCAACCCTTTTCAATGAAAGTGCTTTTCCACAGTCTCTGCTTAGGGCTACTTGAAGAGGACACAAACAATAAAGACAAAACTGAGAACTCCTTTATTTTGTCAAGTTTCAAAGAGCTACTACAATTCATGTTGGATCTAGAATTCCAAATTCATCTATCTATATAGGAGGAAAAGTTGTGAAACCTAAAAATAAAAACTGCTACTGTAAACGAACGCTTCAACCTAGAAGAACAAAATTTGGTGAGCCAAGTTGGAATTGTATACTTGTCATTACCACCACGTATCATCAAGTTTGGGTGAAAAAATATTCGCTGGTATTTCGGAAACTCATAATTTTTTGGAAGCTTGACAACCCCTTTTAATGAAAGTGCTTTTCCACAGTCTTTGCCTAGGGCTACTTGAAGAGAAAACAAACCATAGAGACAAAACTGAGAACTCCTTTATTTTGTTAAGTTTCAATGAGCTACTACAAAGTATGTTGGATTTAGTGTTCCAAATTCATCTATCTATATAGGAGAGAACAGAGTGAAACCCAAATATAAAAATGCTACTGTAGACGAACGCTTCAACCTAGAAGAACAAAATTTGGTGAGCCAAGTAGGATTTGTTTACTTGTCATTACCACCACGTATCATCAAGATTGGGTGAAAAAATATTTGCTGGTATTTCGGAAACACGTAATTTCTTGGAAGCTTGACAACCCCTCTCAATGAAAGTGCTTTTCCACATTCTGTGCCTAGGGCTACTTGAAGAGGAAGCAAACCATAGAGACAAAACTGAGAACTCCTTTATTTTGTCAAGTTTCAAAGAGCTACTACAAAGTATGTTGTATTTAGAGTTCCAAATTCATCTATTTATATAGGAGAGAACAGAGTGAAACCTAAATACAAAAACTGCCACAGTAGACGAATGCTTCAACCGAGAAGAACAAAATTTGGTGAGCCACGTGGGATTTGTGTACTGATCATTACCACCAAGTATCATCAAGATTGGGTGAAAAAATATTTGCTGGTATTTCGGAACCTCGTTATTTCTTAGAAGCTTGGCAACCCCTCTCAATGAAAGTGCTTTTCCACAGTCTGTGCCTAGGGCTACTTGAAAGAGAAACAAACCATAGAGACAAAACTGAGAACTCCTTTATTTTGTCAAGTTTCAAAGAGCTACTACAAACCATGTTTAATTTAGAGTTCCATATTCATCAATCTATATAGGAGAGAACAGAGTAAAACCTAAATCTAAAAACTGCTACTGTAGACGAACGCTTCAACCTAGAAGAACAAAATTTGGTGAGCCAAGTGGGATTTGTGTACTGATGATTACCACCTAGTATCATCACAATTTGGTGAAAAACATTTGCTGGTATTTCAGAAACTCATTATTTCTTAGAAGCTTGGTAACCCATCTCAATGAATGTGCTTTTCAACAGTCTGTGCCTAGGGCTACTTGAAGAGGAAACAAACCATAGTGACAAAACTGAGAACTCCTTTATTTTGTCAAGTTTCAAAGAGCTACTACAAACCATGTTGGATTTAGAGTTCCAAATTCATCTATCTATATAGGAGAGAACAGAGTGAAACCTAAATATAAACACTGCTCCTGTAGACGAACGCTTAAACCTAGAAGAACAAAATTTGGTGAGCCAAGTGGGATTTCTGTACTGATCATCACCACCAAGTATCATCAAGATTGGGTGAAAAAATATTTGCTGGTATTTCGGAAACTTGTTATTTGTTAGAAGATTGGCAACCCCTCTCAATGAAAGTCCTTTTCCACAGTCTCTGCCTAGGGATACTTGAAGAGGAAACAAACCATAGAGACAAAACTGAGAACTCCTTTATTTTGTCAAGTTTCAAAGAGCTACTACAAACCATGTTGGATATAGTGTTCCAAATTCATCTATCTATATAGGAGAGAACAGAGTGAAACCTAAATATGAACACTGCTCCTGTAGACGAACGCTTCAACCTAGAAGAAGAACATTTGGTTAGCCAAGTGAGATTTGAGTACTGATCATTAACACCACGTATCATCATGATAGGGAGAAAAAATATTTGGTGGTATTTCGGAAACTCGTTATTTCTTAGAAGCTTGGCAACCCCTCCCAATGAAAGTGTTTTTCCACAGTCTGTGCATAGGGCTACTTGAAGAGGACACAAAAAATAGAGACAAAACAGAGAACTCCTTTATTTTGTCTAGTTTCAAAGAGCTACCACAAACCATGTTGGATTTAGAGTTCCAAATTCATCTCTCTATATAGGAGAGAACAGAGTGAAACCAAATATAAAAACTGCTACTGTAGACGAACGCTTCAACCTAGAAGAAGAAAATTTGTTGAGCCTAGTGGGATTTGTGTACTGATGGATACCACCAAGTATCATGACGATTGGGTGAAAAATATTTGCTGGTATTTCGGAAACTCGTTATTTCTTAGAAGCTTGGCAATCCCTCTCAATGAAAGTGCTTTTCCACAGTCTGTGCCTAGGGCTACTGGAAGGGAAAACAAACCATAGAGACAAAACTGAGAACTCCTTTATTTTGTCACGTTTTAAAGAGCTACTACAAACCATGTTGGGTTTAGAGTTCCAAATTCACCTACCTATATAGGAGAAAACAGAGTGAAACCTAAATATAAACACTGCTATTGTAGACGAACGCTTAAACCTAGAAGAACAAAATTTGGTGAGCCAAGAGGGATTTCTGTACTGATCATCACCACCAAGTATCATTAAGATTGGGTGAAAAAATATTTGCTGGTATTTCGGAAACTTGTTATTTCTTAGAAGCTTGGCAAGCCCTCTCAATGAAAGTGCTTTTCCACAATCTGTGCCTAGGGGTACTACAAGAGGACACAAACAATAAAGACAAAACTGAGAACTCCTTTATTTTGTCAAGTTTCAAAGAGCTACTACAAAGTATCTTTTATTTAGAGTTCCAAATTCATCTATCAATATAGGAGAGAACAGAGTAAAACCTAAATATAAAAACTGCTACTGTAGACGAACGCTTCAACCTAGAACAACAAATTTTGGTGACCCAAGTGGGATTTGTGTACTTGTCATTACCACGACGTATCGTCAAGATTGGGTGAAAAAATATTCGCTGGTATTTCGGAAACTCGTTATTTCTTAGAAGCTTGGCAACCCCTATCAATGAAAGTGCTTTTCCACAGTGTGTGCCTAGGGTTACTTGAAGAGGAAACAAACCATAGAGACAAAACTGAGAACTCCTTCATTTGTCAAGTTTCAAAGAGCTACTACAAACCATGTTGGATTTAGAGTTCCAAATTCATCTATCTATATAGGAGAGAACAGAGTGAAACCTAAATATAAAAACTGCTACTGTAGACGAACGCTTCAACCTAGAAGAAGAAAATTTTGTGAGCCAAGTGGGATTTGTGTACTGATGATTACCACCAAGTATCATCACGATTGGGTGAAAAATATTTGCTGGTATTTCGGAAACTTTTTATTTCTTAGAAGCTTGGCAACCCCTCTCAATGAAAGTGCTTTTCCACAGTCTGTGCCTAGGGCTACTTGAAGAGGACACAAACAATAAAGACAAAACTGAGAACTCCTTTATTTTGTCAAGTTTCAAAGAGCTACTACAAACCATGTTGGACTTAGAGTTCCAAATTCATCTATCTATATAGGAGAGAACAGAGGAAACCTAAATATAAAAACAGCTT
The DNA here is from genome assembly GCF_048772815.1 of Callospermophilus lateralis. NCBI lineage: Eukaryota > Metazoa > Chordata > Mammalia > Rodentia > Sciuridae > Callospermophilus > Callospermophilus lateralis. The sequence goes on along the minus strand of NC_135310.1, from coordinate 135,148,050 downwards.
CTGTAGACGAACTCTTCAACCTAGAAGAACAAAATTTGGTGAGCCAAGTAGGATTTGTGTACTTGTCATTACCACCACGTATCATCAAGATTGGGTGAAAAAATATTCACTGGTATTTCTGAAACTCGTAATTTCTTGGAAGCCTGACAACCCCATTTCAATGAAAGTTCTTTTCCACATTCTGTGCCTAGGGCTACTTGAAGAGGAAGCAAACCATAGAGACAAAACTGAGAACTCCTTTTTTTTGTCAAGTTTCAAAGAGCTACTACAAACCATGTTGGATTTAGAGTTCCAAATTCATCAATCTATATAGGAGAGAACAGAGTGAAACTTAAATACAAAAACTGCCACTCTAGACGAATGCTTCAACCGAGAAGAACAAAATTTGGTGAGCCAAGTGGGATTTGTATACTGATCATTACCACCAAGTATCATCAAGATTGGGTGAAAAAATATTTGCTGGTATTTTGGAAACTCATTATTTCTTAGAAGCTTGGCAACCCCTATCAATGAAAGTGCTTTTCCACAGTCTGTGCCTAGGGCTACTTGAAAGAGAAACAAACCATAGAGACAAAACTGAGAACTCCTTTATTTTGTCAAGTTCGAAAGAGCTACTACAAACCATGTTGGATTTAGAGTTCCAAATTCATCTATCTATATAGGAGAGAACAGAGTACAACCTAAATATAAAAACTGCTACTGTAGACGAACGCTTCAACCTAGAAGAACAAAATTTGGTGAGCCAAGTGGGATTTGTGTACTGATGATTACCACCTAGTATCATCACGATTGGGTGAAAAACATTTGCTGGTATTTCAGAAACTCATTATTTCTTAGAAGCTTGGTAACCCCTCTCAATGAAAGTCCTTTTCCACAGTCTGTGCCTAGGGCTACTTGAAGAGGAAACAAACCATAGTGACAAAACTGAGAACTCCTTTATTTTGTCAAGTTTCAAAGAGCTACTACAAACCATGTTGGATTTAGAGTTCCAAATTCATCTATCTATATAAGAGAGAACAGAGTGAAACCTAAATATAAACAGTGCTCCTGTAGACGAACGCATCAACCTAGAAGAACAAAATTTGGTGAGCCAAGTGGGATTTCTGTACTGATCATTAGCACGAAGTATCATCAAGATTGGGTGAAAAAATATTTGCTGGTATTTCGGAAACTCGGAATTTCTTGGAAGCTTGGCAACCCTTTTCAATGAAAGTGCTTTTCCACAGTCTCTGCTTAGGGCTACTTGAAGAGGAAACAAACCATAGAGACAAAACTGAGAACTCCTTTATTTGTCAAGTTTCAAAGAGCTACTACAAATCATGTTGGATCTAGAGTTCTAAATTCATCTATCTTTATAGGAGGAAAAATTGTGAAACCTAAATATAAAAACTGCTACTGTAAACGAACGCTTCAACCTAGAACAACAAAATTTGGTGAGCCAAGTGGGATTTGTGTGCTTGTCATTACCACCACGTATCATCAAGTTTGGGTGAAAAAATATTCGCTGGTATTTCGGAAACTCATAACTTCTTGGAAGCTTGATAACCCTTTTCAATGAAAGTGCTTTTCCACAGTCTGTGCCTAGGGCTACATGAAGAGGAAACAAACCATAGAGACAAAACTGAGAACTCCTTTACTTTGTCAAGTTTCAAAGAGCTACTACAAACCATGTTGGAATTAGAGTTCCAAATTCATCTGTCTATATCGGAGAGAACAGAGGGAAACCTAATTATACAAACTGCTACTGTAGTCGAAGGCTGCAACCTAGAAGAACAAAATTTGGTGAGCCAAGTGGGATTTGTGTACTTGTCATTACCACCACGTATCATCATGATTGGGTGAAAAAATATTTGCTGTATTTCGGAAACTCGGAATTTCTTGGAAGCTTGACAACCCCTTTCAATGAAAGTGCTTTTCCACAGTCTGTGCCTAGGTTACTTGAAGAAGAAAAAAACCATTGGGACAAAACTGAGAACTCCTTTATTTTGTCAAGGTTCAAAGAGCAACTACAAAGTATGTTGGATTTAGAGTTCCAAATTCATCTATCTATATTGGAGAGAACAGAGTGAATCCTAAATATAAACACTGCTCCTGTAGACGAACACATCAAACTAGAAGAACAAAATTGGGCGAGCCAAGTGAGATTTGAGTACTGATCATTACCACCACGTATCATCAATATTGGGAGAAAAAATATTTGCTGGTATTTCGGAAACTCGTTATTTCTTAGACGCTTGGCAACCCATTTTAATGAAAGTGCTTTTCCTCAGTCTGTGTCTAGGGCTACTTGAAGAGGACACAATAAACAGAGACAAAACTGAGAACTCCTTTATTTTGTCAAGTTTCAAATAGCTACTACAAACCATGTTGGATTTAGAGTTCCAAATTCATCTATATATTTATAGGAGAGAAGAGAGTGAAACCTAAATATAAACACTGCTCCTGTAGATGAACGCTTCAACCTAGAAGAAGAAAATTTTGGGGAGCCAAGTGGGATTTGTGTACTGAAGATTATCACCAAGAATCATAATGATTGGGTGAAAAATATTTGCTGGAATTTTAGAAACTCGTTATTTCTTAGAAGCTTGGCAACTCCTCTCAATGAAAGTGCTTTTCCACAGTCTGTGCCTAGGGCTACTTGAAGAGGAAACAAACCATAGAGACAAAACTAAGAACTCCTTTATTTTGTAACGTTTCAAAAAGCTACTACAAAGTATGAGGTAATTAGAGTTCCAAATTCATCTATCTATATAGGAGAGAACAGAGTGAAACCTAAATATAAAAACTGCTACTTTAGACGAATGCTTCAACCTAGAAGAAGAAAACTTGGTGAGCCAAGTGGGATTTGTGTACTGATGATTACCACCAAGTATCATCACGATTTGGTGAAAATATTCCCTGGTATTTCGGAAACTCGGAATGTCTTGGAAGCTTGGCAACCCTTTTCAATGAAAGTGCTTTTCCACAGTCTCTGCCTAGGGCTACTTGAAGCGGAAACAAACCGTAGAGACAAACCTGAGAACTCCTTTATTTTGTCAAGTTTCAAAGAGCTACTACAAACCATGTTGGATTTAGAGTTCCAAATTCATCTATCTATATTTGAGAGAACAGAGTGAAACCTAAAAATAAAAACTGCTACTGTAAACGAACGCTTCAACTTAGAAGAACAACATTTGGTGAGCCAAGTGGGATTTGTGTGCTTGTCATTACCACCACGTATCATCAAGATTGGGTGAAAAAACATTCACTGGTATTTCGGAAACTCGTAATTTCCTGGAAGATTGGCAACCGCTTTCAATGAAAGTGCTTTTCCAAAGTCTCGGCTTATGACTATTTGAAGTGGAAACAAACCATAGAGACAAAAATGACAACTACTTCTTTTCGTCAAATTTCGAAGAGCTACTACACACCATGTTGGATTAAGAGTTCCAAATTCATCTATCTATATAGGAGAGAACAGAGTGAAACCTAAATATAAAAAATGCTACTGTAGACGAACGCTTCAACCTAGAAGAAGAAAATTTTGTGAGCCAAGTGAGATTTGTGTACTCATGATTACCACCAAGCATCATCACGATTGGGTGAAAAATATTTGCTGGTATTTCGGAAACTCGTTATATCTTAGAAGCTTGGCAACCCCTCTCAATGAAAGTCCTTTTCCACAGTCTGTGCCTAGGGCTACTTGAAGAGGAAACAAACCATAGGGACAAAACTTAGAACTCCTTTATTTTGTGAAGTTTTAAAGAGCTACTACAAACCAGGTTGGATTTGGACTTCCAAATTCATCTATCAATATAGGAGAGAACAGAGTGAAACCTAAATATAAACACTGCTCATGTAGACGAACACTTAAACCTAGTAGAACAAAATTTGGTGCGCCAAGGGGGATTTGTGTACTGATCATCACCACCAAGTATCATCAAGATTGGGTGAAAAAATATTTGCTGGTATTTCGGAAACTCGTTATTTCTTAGAAGCTTGGCAACCTTTCTCAATGAAAGTGCTTTTCCACAGTCTGTGCCTAGGGCTACTTGAAGAGGACACAAACAATAAAGACAAAACTGAGAACTCCTTTATTTAGTCAAGTTTCAAAGAGCTCCTACAAACCATGTTGGATTTAGAGTTCCAAATTCATCTATCTATATAGGAGAGAACAGAGGGAAACCTAAATATAAAAACAGCTTCTGTAGACGAACTCTTCAACCTAGAAGAACAAAATTTGGTGAGCCAAGTAGGATTTGTGTACTTGTCATTACCACCACGTATCATCAAGTTTGGGTGAAAAAATATTTGCTGGTATTTCGGAAACTCGTAATTTCTTGGAAGCTTGACAACCCCTTTCAATGAAAGTGCTTTTCCACATTCTGTGCCTAGGGATACTTGAAGAGGAAGCAAACCATAGAGACAAAACTGAGAACTCCTTTATTTTGTCAAGTTTCAAAGAGCTACTACAAAGTATGTTGTATTTAGAGTTCCAAATTCATCTATCTATATAGGAGAGAACAGAGTGAAACCTAAATACAAAAACTGCCACTGTAGACGAATGCTTCAAATGAGAAGAACAAAATTTGGTGAGCCAAGTGGGATTTGTGTACTGATCATTACCACCACGTATCATCAAGATCGGGTGAAAAAATATTTGCTGGTATTTCGGACACTCGTTATTTCTTAGAAGCTTGGCAACCCCTCTCAATGAAAGTGCTTTTCCACAGTCTGCGCCTAGAGCTACTTGAAAGAGAAACAAACCATAGAGACAATACTGAGAACTCTTTTATATTGTCACGTTTCAAAGAGGTACTACAAACCCTGTTGGTTTTAGAGTTCCAAATTCATCTATCTATATAGGAGAGAACAGAGTAAAACCTAAATATAAAAACTGCTACTGTAGACGAACGCTTCAACCTAGAAGAACAAAATTTGGTGAGCAAAGTTGGATTGGTGTACTGATCATTACCACCAAGTATCATCAAGATTCGGTGAAAAAATATTTGCTGGAATTTCGGAAACTTGTTATTTCTTAGAAGCTTGGCAACAACTCTCAATAAAAATCCTTTTCCACAGTCTGTGCCTTGGGATACTTGAAGAGGAAACAAACCATAGAGACAAAACTGAGAACTCCTTTATTTTCTAAAGTTTCAAAGAGCTACTACAAACCATGTTTAATTTAGAGTTCCATATTCATCAATCTATAAAGGAGAGAACAGAGTAAAACATAAATATAAAAACTGCTACTGTAGACGAACGCTTCAACCTAGAAGAACAAAATTTGGTGAGCCAAGTGGGATTTGTGTACTGATGATTACCACCTAGTATCATCACGATTGGGTGAAAAACATTTGCTGGTATTTCAGAAACTCATTATTTCTTAGAAGCTTGGTAACCCCTCTCAATGAAAGTGCTTTTCCACGGTCTGTGCCTAGGGCTACTGGAAGACGAAACAAACCATAGAGACAAAACTGAGAACTCCTTTATTTTGTCAAGTTTCAAAGAGCTACTACCAACCATGTTGGATTTAGAGTTCCAAATTCATCTGTCTATATCGGAGAGAACAGAGGGAAACCTAAATATAAAAACTGCTACTGTAGACGAACGCTGCAACCTAGAAGAACAAAATTTGGTGAGCCAAGTGGGATTTGTGCACTTGTCATTACCACCACGTATCATCATGATTGGGTGAAAAAATATTTGCTGGTATTTCGGAAACTCGGAATTTCTTGGAAGCTTGGCAACCCTTTTCAATGAAAGTGCTTTTCCACAGTCTCTGCTTAGGGCTACTTGAAGAGGAAACAAACCATAGAGACAAAACTGAGAACTCCTTTATTTGTCAAGTTTCAAAGAGCTACTACAAATCATGTTGGATCTAGAGTTCTAAATTCATCTATCTTTATAGGAGGAAAAATTGTGAAACCTAAAAATAAAAACTGCTACTGTAGACGAACGCTGCAACCTAGAAGAACAAAATTTGGTGAGCCAAGTGGGATTTGTGCACTTGTCATTACCACCACGTATCATCATGATTGGGTGAAAAAATATTTGCTGTATTTCGGAAAATCGGAATTTCTTGGAAGCTTGACAACCCCTTTCAATGAAAGTGCTTTTCCACAGTCTGTGCCTAGGGCTACTTGAAGAAGAAAAAAAACATTGGGACAAAACTGAGAACTCCTTTATTTTGTCAAGTTTCAAAGAGCTACTACAAAGTATGTTGGATTTAGAGTTCCAAATTCATCTATCTATATTGGAGAGAACAGAGTGAATCCTAAATATAAACACTGCTCCTGTAGACGAACGCATCAAACTAGAAGAACAAAATTGGGTGAGCCAAGTGAGATTTGAGTACTGATCATTATCACCACGTGTCATCAAGATTGGGAGAAAAAATATTTGCTGGTATTTCGGAAACTCGTTATTTCTTAGAAGCTTGGCAACCCATTTTAACGAAAGTGCTTTTCCTCAGTCTGTCTAGGGCTACTTGAAGAGGACACAATCCACAGAGACAAAACTGAGAACTCCTTTACTTTGTCAAGTTTCAAAGAGCTACTACAAACCATGTTGGATTTAGAGTTCCAAATTCATCTATCTATATAGGAGAGAACAGAGTGAAACCTAAATATAAAAACTCTACTGTAGACGAACGTTTCAACCTTGAAGAACAAAATTTGGTGAGCCAAGTGGATTAGTGTACTGATCATTACCACCAAGTATCATCAAGATTGGGTGAAACAATATTTGCTGGTATTTCGGAAACTCGTTATATCTTAGAAACTTTGCAACCCCTCTCAATGAAAGTGCTTTTCCACAGTCAGTGCCTATAGCTACTTGAAGAGGAAACAAATCATAGAGAGAAAACTGAGAACTCCTTTATTTTGTCAAGTTTCAAAGAGCTACTACAAAGTATGAGGTAATTAGAGTTCCAAATTCATCTATCTATATAAAAGTGAAAAGAGTGAAACCTAAATACAAAAACTGCCACTGTAGACGAACGCTTCAACGGAGAAGAACAAAATTTGGTGAGCCAAGTGGGATTTTTGTACTGATCATTACCACCAAGTATCATCAAGTTTGGGTGAAAAAATATTTGCTGGTATTTCGGAAACTCGTTATTTCTTAGAAGCTTGGCAACCCCTTTCAATGAAAGTGCTTTTCCACAGTCTGTGCCTAGGGCTACTTGAAGAGGAAACAAACCATAGAGACAAAACTGAGAACTTCTTTATTTTGAAAAGTTTCAAAGAGCTACTACAAACCATGTTTGATTTAGAGTTGCAAATTCATCTATCTATATAGGAGAGAACAGAGTGAAACCGAAATATAAAAAATGCTACTGTAGACGAACACTTAAACCTAGAAGAACAAAATTTGGTGAGCCAAGTGGGATTTCTGTACTGATCATTACCACCAAGTATCATCAAGATTGGGTGAAAAAATATTTGCTGGTATTTCGGAAACTTGTTATTTCTTAGAAGCTTGGCAACCCCTCTCAATGAAAGTCCTTTTCGACAGTCTGTCCCTAGCGCTACTTGAAGAGGAAACAAACCATAGAGACAAAACTGAGAACTCCTTTATTTTGTCAAGTTTCAAAGAGCTACTACAAACCATGTTGGATTTAGAGTTCCAAATTCATCTATATATTTATAGGAGAGAAGAGAGTGAAACCTAAATATAAACACTGCTCCTGTAGACGAACGCTTAAAGCTAGAAGAACAAAATTTGGTGAGCCAAGTGGGATTTGTGTACTGAAGATTACCACCAAGTATCATCACGATTGGGTGAAAAATATTTGCTGGAATTTCAGAAACTCGTTATTTCTTAGAAGCTTGGCAACCCCTCTCAATGAAAGTGCTTTTCCACAGTCTGTGCCTAGGGCTACTTGAAGAGGAAACAAACCATAGAGACAAAACTGAGAACTCCTTTATTTTGTCAAGTTTCAAAAAGCTACTACAAAGTATGAGGTAATTAGAGTTCCAAATTCATCTATCTATATAGGAGAGAACAGAGTGAAACCTAAATACAAAAACTGCTACTGTAGACGAACGCTTCAAACGAGAAGAACAAAATTTGGTGAGCCAAGTGGGATTTGTGTACTGATCATTACCACCAAGTATCATCAAGATTGGGTGAAGAAATATTTGCTGGTATTTCGGAAACTCTCTATTTCTTAGAAGCTTGGCAACCCCTCTCAATGAAAGTGCTTTTCCACAGTCTGTGCCAAGGGATACTTTAAGAGGAAACAAACCATAGAGACAAAACTAAGAACTCCTTTATTTTGTCAAGTTTCAAAGAGCTACTACAAACCATGTTGGATTTAGAGTTCCAAATTCATCTATCTATATAGGAGAGAACAGAGTGAAATCGAAATATAAAAAATGCTACTGTAGACGAACGCTTAAACCTAGAAGAACAAAATTTGGTGAGCCAAGTGGGATTTGTGTACTGATCATCACCACCAAGTATCATCAAGATTGGGTAAAAAAATATTTGCTGGTATTTCGGAAACTAGTTATTTCTTAGAAGCTTGACAACCCCTCTCATTGAAAGTCCTTTTCCACAGTCTATGCCTAGGGATACTTGAAGAGGACACAAACCATAGAGACAAAACTGAGAACTCCTTTATTTTGTCAAGTTTCAAAGAGCTACTACAAACCATGTTGGATTTAGAGTTCCAAATTCATCTATCTATATAGGAGAGAACAGAGGGTAACCTAAATATAAAAACAGCTTCTGTAGACGAACTCTTTAACCTAGAAGAACAAAATTTGGTGAGCCAAGTGGGATTTGTGTACTTGTCATTACCACCACGTATCATCAAGATTGGGTGAAAAAATATTCGCTGGTATTTCGAAAACTCGTAATTTCTTGGAAGCTTGACAACCCGTTTCAATGAAAGTGCTTTTCCACAGTCTGTGCCTAGGGCTACTTGAAGAGGAAACAAACCATAGAGACAAAACTGAGAACTCCTTTATTTTGTCAAGTTTCAAAGAGCTACTACAAAGTATGAGGTAATTAGAGTTCCAAATTCATCTATCTATATAGGAGAGAACAGAGTGAAACCTAAATACAAAAACTGCCACTGTAGACGAACGCTTCAAACGAGAAGAACAAAATTTGGTGAGCCAAGTGGGATTTGTGTACTGATCATTACCACCAAGTATCATCAAGATTGGGTGAAAAAATATTTGCTGGTATTTTGGAAACTCGTTATATCTTAGAATCTTGGCAACCCCTCTCAATGAAAGTGCTTTTCCACAGTCTGTGCCTAGGGCTACTTGAAGAGGAAACAAACCATAGAGACAAAACTGAGAACTTCTTTATTTTGCCAAGTTTCAAAGAGCTACTACAAACCATGTTGGATTTAGAGTTCCAAATTCATCTATCTATATAGGAGAGAACAGAGTGAAACCTAAATATAAACACTGCTCCTGTAGACGAACGCTTAAACCTAGAAGAACAAAATTTGTTGAGCCAAGTGGGATTTGTGTTCTGAAGATTACCACCAAGTATCATCACGATTGGGTGAAAAACATTTGCTGGTATTTCAGAAAATCATTATTTCTTAGAAGCTTGGCAACCCCTCTCAATGAAAGTGCTTTTCCACAGTCTGTGCCTAGGGCTACTTGAAGAGGAAACAAACCATAGTGACAAAACTGAGAACTCCTTTATTTTGTCAAGTTTCAAAGAGCTACTACAAACCATGTTGGATTTCGAGTTCCAAATTCATCTATCTATATAGCAGAGAACAGAGTGAAACCTAAATATAAACACTGCTCCTGTAGACGAACGCTTAAACCTAGAACAACAAAATATGGTGAGCCAAGTGGGATTTGTGTACTTGTCATTACCACCACGTATCATCAGGATTGCGTGAAAAAAATATTCGATGGTATTTCGGAAACTCGTAATTTCTTGGAAGCTTGACAACCTCTTTCAATGAAAGTGTTTTTCCTCAGTCTGTGCCTAGGGCTACTTGAAGAGGACACAAACCATAGAGACAAATCTGAGAACTCCTTTATTTTGTCAAGTTTCAAAGAGCTACTACAAACCATGTTGGATTTAGAGTTCCAAATTCATCTATCTATATAGGAGAGAACAGAGTGAAACCTAAATATAAAAACTCTACTGTAGACGAACGCTTCAACTTGATGAACAAAATTTGGTGAGCCAAGTGGGATTAGTGTACTGATCATTACCACCAAGTATAATCAAGATTGTGTGAAACAATATTTGCTGGTATTTCGGAAACTCGTTATTTCCTAGAAGCTTGGCAACCCCTCTCAATGAAAGTGCTTTTTCCCAGTCTCTGCCTAGGGCTACTTGAAGAGGAAACAAACCATAGAGACAAAACTGAGAACTCCTTTATTTTGTCAAGTTTCAAAGAGCTACTACAAAGTATGTTGGATTTAGTGTTCCAAATTCATCTATCTATATAGGAGAGAACAGAGTGAAACCTAAATATAAACACTGCTCCTGTAGACGAACGCTTCAACCTAGAAGAACAAAATTTGGTGAGCCAGGTGAGGTTTGTGTACTGATCATTACCACCACGTATCATCAAGATTGGGAGAAAAAATATTTGCTTCTATTTCGGAATCTCGTTGTTTCTTAGAAGCTTGGCAACCCCTCTCAATGAAAGTGCTTTTCCACAGTCTGTGCCTAGAGCTACTTGAAGAGGACACGAAAAATAGAGACAAAACAGAGAACTACTTTAGTTTGTCTGGTTTCAAAGAGCTACCACAAACCATGTTGGATTTAGAGTTCCAAATTTATCTATCTATATAGGAGAGAACAGAGTGAAACCTAAATATAAACACTGCTACTGTAGACGAACGCTTCAACCTAGAAGAAGAAAATTTGGTGAGCCAAGTGGGATTTGTATACTGATGATTACCACCAAGTATCATCACGATTGGGTGAAAAATATTTACTGGTATTTCGGAAACTCGTTATTTCTTAGAAGCTTGGCTACTCCTCTCAATGAAAGTGCTTTTCCACAGTCTGTGCCTAGGGCTACTTGAAGAGGAAACAAACCATAGAGACAAAACTGAGAACTCCTTCATTTTGTCAAGCTTTAAAGAGCTACTACAAACCATGTTGAATTTAGAGTTCCAAATTCATCTATCCATATAGGAGAGAACAGAGTGAAACCTAAATATAAACACTGCTCCTGTAGACAAACGCTTAAACCTAGAACGAAATTTGGTGAGCCAAGTGGGATTTGTGTACTTGTCATTACCACCACGTATCATCAAGATTGGGTGAAAAAATATTTGCTGGTATTTCGGAAACTCGTTATTTCTTAGAAGCTTGGCAACCCCTCTCAATGAAAGTGCTTTTCCACAGTCAGTGCCTAGGGCTACTCGAAAAGAACACAAACAATAAAGACAAAACTGAGAACTCCTTTATTTTGTCAAGTTTCAAAGAGCTACTACAAATCTTTTGGATCTAGAGTTCCAAATTCATCTATCTATATAGGAGGAAAAATTGTGAAACCTAAAAATAAAAACTGCTACTGTTTACGAACACTTCAACCTAGAACAACAAAATTTGGTGAGCCAAGTGGAATTTGTGTACTTGTCATTACCACCACCTATCATCAAGATTGCGTGAAAAAATATTCGCTGGTATTTCGGAACTCGTAATTTCTTGGAAGCTTGACAACCCCTTTCAATGAAAGTGCTTTTCCACAGTCTGTGCCTAGGGCTACTTCAAGAGGAAACAAACCATAGGGACAAAACTGAGAACTCCTTTATTTTGTCAAGTTTCAAAAGCTACTACAAAGTATGTTGGATTTAGAGTTCCAAATTCATCTATCTATATTGGAGAGAACAGAGTGAATCTTAAATATAAACACTGCTCATGTAGACGAACGCTTCAAACTAGAACAACAAAATTTGGTGAGCCAAGTGAGATTTGAGTACTGATCATTACCACCACGTATCATCAAGATTGGGAGAAAAAATATTTGCTGGTTTTTCGGAAACTCGGAATTTCTTAGAAGCATGGCAACCCCTCTCATTGAAAGTGCTTTCCTCAGTCTGTGCCAAGGGCTACTTGAAGAGGACACAAACCATAGAGACAAAACTGAGAACTCCTTTATTTTGTCAAGTTTCAAAGAGCTACTACAAACCATGTTGCATTTAGAGTTCCAAATTCATCTATCTATATAGGAGAGAACAGAGTGAAACCTAAATATAAAAACTCTACTGTAGACGAACGCTTCAACCTAGAAGAAGAAAATTTGGTGAGCCAAGTGGGATTTGTGTACTGGTGATTACCACCAAGTATCATCACGATTGGGTGAAAAATACTTACTGGTATTTCGGAAACTCGTTATTTCTTAGAAGCTTGGCAATCCCTCTCAATGAAAGTGCTTTTCCACAGTCTGTGCCGAGGGCTAATTGAAGAGGAAACAAACCATAGAGACAAAACTGAGAACTCCTTTATTTTGTCAAGTTTCAAAGAGCTACTACAAAGTATGAGGTAATTAGAGTTCCAAATTCATCTATCTATATAGGAGAGAACAGAGTGAAACCTAAACACAAAAACTGCCACTGTAGACGAACGCTTCAACCTAGAAGACGAAAATTTGGTGAGCCAAGTGGGATTTGTGTACTGATGATTACCACCAAGTATCATCACGATTGGGTGAAAAATATTTACTGGTATTTCGCAACTCGTTATTTCTTAGAAGCTTGGCTACCCCTCTCAATGAAAGTGCTTTTCCACAGTCTGTGCCTAGGGCTACTTGAAGAGGAAACAAACCATAGAGACAAAACTGAGAACTCCTACATTTTGTCAAGCTTTAGAGCTACTACAAACCATGTTGGATTTAGGGTTCCAAATTCATCTGTCTATATAGGAGAGAACAGAGTGAAACCTAAATATAAACACTGCTCCTGTAGACAAACGCTTAAACCTATAAGAACAAAATTTGGTGAGCCAAGTGGGATTTGTGTACTGATCATCACCACCAAGTATCATCAAGATTGGTGAAAAAATATTTGCTGGTATTTCGGAAACTCGTTATTTCTTAGAAGCTTGGAAACCCCTCTCAATGAAAGTGCTTTTCCACAGTCAGTGCCTAGGGCTACTTGAAGAGAACACAAACAATAAAGACAAAACTGAGAACTCCTTTATTTTGTCAAGTTTCAAAGAGCTACTACAAATCATGTTGGATCTAGAGTTCCAAATTCATCTATCTATATAGGAGGAAAAATTGTGAAACTTAAAAATAAAAACTGCTATTGTAAACGAATGCTTCAACCTAGAACAACAAAATTTGGTGAGCCAAGTGGGATTTGTGTACTTGTCATTACCAACACCTATCATCAAGATTGCGTGAAAAAATATTCGCGGATATTTCGGAAACTCGTAATTTCTTGGAAGCTTGACAACCCCTTTGAATGAAAGTGCTTTTCCACAGTCTGTGCCTAGGTCTACTTGAAGAGGAAACAAACCATAGGGACAAAACTGAGGACTCCTTTATTTTGTCCAGTTTCAAAGAGCTACTACAAACTATGTTGGATTTAGACTTCCAAATTCATCTATCTATATTGGAGAGAACAGAGTGAATCTTAAATATAAACACTGCTCCTGTAGACGAACGCTTAAAGCTAGAAGAACAAAATTTGGTGAGCCAAGTGGGATTTGTGTACTGAAGATTACCACCAAGTATCATCACGATTGGGTGAAAAATATTTGCTGGAATTTCAGAAACTCGTTATTTCTTAGAAGCTTGGCAACCCCTCTCAATGAAAGTGCTTTTCCACAGTCTGTGCCTAGGGCTACTTGAAGAGGAAACAAACCATAGAGACAAAACTGAGAACTCCTTTATTTTGTCAAGTTTCAAAAAGCTACTACAAAGTATGAGGTAATTAGAGTTCCAAATTCATCTATCTATATAGGAGGGAACAGAGTGGAACCTAAATACAAAAACTGCTACTGTAGACGAACGCTTCAAACGAGAAGAACAAAATTTGGTGAGCCAAGTGGGATTTGTGTACTGATCATTACCACCAAGTATCATCAAGATTGGGTGAAGAAATATTTGCTGGTATTTCGGAAACTCTCTATTTCTTAGAAGCTTGGCAACCCCTCTCAATGAAAGTGCTTTTCCACAGTCAGTGCCAAGGGATACTTTAAGAGGAAACAAACCATAGAGACAAAACTAAGAACTCCTTTATTTTGTCAAGTTTCAAAGAGCTACTACAAACCATGTTGGATTTAGAGTTCCAAATTCATCTATCTATATAGGAGAGAACAGAGTGAAACCGAAATATAAAAAATGCTACTGTAGACGAACGCTTAAACCTAGAAGAACAAAATTTGGTGAGCCAAGTGGGATTTGTGTACTGATCATCACCACCAAGTATCATCAAGATTGGGTAAAAAAATATTTGCTGGTATTTCGGAAACTAGTTATTTCTTAGAAGCTTGACAACCCCTCTCATTGAAAGTCCTTTTCCACAGTCTATGCCTAGGGATACTTGAAGAGGACACAAACCATAGAGACAAAACTGAGAACTCCTTTATTTTGTCAAGTTTCAAAGAGCTACTACAAACCATGTTGGATTTAGAGTTCCAAATTCATCTATCTATATAGGAGAGAACAGAGGGTAACCTAAATATAAAAACAGCTTCTGTAGACGAACTCTTTAACCTAGAAGAACAAAATTTGGTGAGCCAAGTGGGATTTGTGTACTTGTCATTACCACCACGTATCATCAAGATTGGGTGAAAAAATATTCGCTGGTATTTCGAAAACTCGTAATTTCTTGGAAGCTTGACAACCCGTTTCAATGAAAGTGCTTTTCCACAGTCTGTGCCTAGGGCTACTTGAAGAGGAAACAAACCATAGAGACAAAACTGAGAACTCCTTTATTTTGTCAAGTTTCAAAGAGCTACTACAAAGTATGAGGTAATTAGAGTTCCAAATTCATCTATCTATATAGGAGAGAACAGAGTGAAACCTAAATACAAAAACTGCCACTGTAGACGAACGCTTCAAACGAGAAGAACAAAATTTGGTGAGCCAAGTGGGATTTGTGTACTGATCATTACCACCAAGTATCATCAAGATTGGGTGAAAAAATATTTGCTGGTATTTTGGAAACTCGTTATATCTTAGAATCTTGGCAACCCCTCTCAATGAAAGTGCTTTTCCACAGTCTGTGCCTAGGGCTACTTGAAGAGGAAACAAACCATAGAGACAAAACTGAGAACTTCTTTATTTTGCCAAGTTTCAAAGAGCTACTACAAACCATGTTGGATTTAGAGTTCCAAATTCATCTATCTATATAGGAGAGAAAAGAGTGAAACCTAAATATAAACACTGCTCCTGTAGACGAACGCTTAAACCTAGAAGAACAAAATTTGTTGAGCCAAGTGGGATTTGTGTTCTGAAGATTACCACCAAGTATCATCACGATTGGGTGAAAAACATTTGCTGGTATTTCAGAAAATCATTATTTCTTAGAAGCTTGGCAACCCCTCTCAATGAAAGTGCTTTTCCACAGTCTGTGCCTAGGGCTACTTGAAGAGGAAACAAACCATAGTGACAAAACTGAGAACTCCTTTATTTTGTCAAGTTTCAAAGAGCTACTACAAACCATGTTGGATTTCGAGTTCCAAATTCATCTATCTATATAGCAGAGAACAGAGTGAAACCTAAATATAAACACTGCTCCTGTAGACGAACGCTTAAACCTAGAACAACAAAATATGGTGAGCCAAGTGGGATTTGTGTACTTGTCATTACCACCACGTATCATCAGGATTGCGTGAAAAAAATATTCGATGGTATTTCGGAAACTCGTAATTTCTTGGAAGCTTGACAACCTCTTTCAATGAAAGCGTTTTTCCTCAGTCTGTGCCTAGGGCTACTTGAAGAGGACACAAACCATAGAGACAAATCTGAGAACTCCTTTATTTTGTCAAGTTTCAAAGAGCTACTACAAACCATGTTGGATTTAGAGTTCCAAATTCATCTATCTATATAGGAGAGAACAGAGTGAAACCTAAATATAAAAACTCTACTGTAGACGAACGCTTCAACTTGAAGACCAAAATTTGGTGAACCAAGTGGGATTAGTGTACTGATCATTACCACCAAGTATAATCAAGATTGTGTGAAACAATATTTGCTGGTATTTCGGAAACTCGTTATTTCTTAGAAGCTTGGCAACCCCTCTCAATGAAAGTGCTTTTTCCCAGTCTCTGCCTAGGGCTACTTGAAGAGGAAACAAACCATAGAGACAAAACTGAGAACTCCTTTATTTTGTCAAGTTTCAAAGAGCTACTACAAAGTATGTTGGATTTAGTGTTCCAAATTCATCTATCTATATAGGAGAGAACAGAGTGAAACCTAAATATAAACACTGCTCCTGTAGACGAACGCTTCAACCTAGAAGAACAAAATTTGGTGAGCCAGGTGAGGTTTGTGTACTGATCATTACCACCACGTATCATCAAGATTGGGAGAAAAAATATTTGCTTCTATTTCGGAAACTCGTTGTTTCTTAGAAGCTTGGCAACCCCTCTCAATGAAAGTGCTTTTCCACAGTCTGTGCCTAGAGCTACTTGAAGAGGACACGAAAAATAGAGACAAAACAGAGAACTACTTTAGTTTGTCTGGTTTCAAAGAGCTACCACAAACCATGTTGGATTTAGAGTTCCAAATTTATCTATCTATATAGGAGAGAACAGAGTGAAACCTAAATATAAACACTGCTACTGTAGACGAACGCTTCAACCTAGAAGAAGAAAATTTGGTGAGCCAAGTGGGATTTGTATACTGATGATTACCACCAAGTATCATCACGATTGGGTGAAAAATATTTACTGGTATTTCGGAAACTCTTTATTTCTTAGAAGCTTGGCTACTCCTCTCAATGAAAGTGCTTTTCCACAGTCTGTGCCTAGGGCTACTTGAAGAGGAAACAAACCATAGAGACAAAACTGAGAACTCCTTCATTTTGTCAAGCTTTAAAGAGCTACTACAAACCATGTTGAATTTAGAGTTCCAAATTCATCTATCCATATAGGAGAGAACAGAGTGAAACCTAAATATAAACACTGCTCCTGTAGACAAACGCTTAAACCTAGAACGAAATTTGGTGAGCCAAGTGGGATTTGTGTACTTGTCATTACCACCACGTATCATCAAGATTGGGTGAAAAAATATTTGCTGGTATTTCGGAAACTCGTTATTTCTTAGAAGCTTGGCAACCCCTCTCAATGAAAGTGCTTTTCCACAGTCAGTGCCTAGGGCTACTCGAAAAGAACACAAACAATAAAGACAAAACTGAGAACTCCTTTATTTTGTCAAGTTTCAAAGAGCTACTACAAATCTTTTGGATCTAGAGTTCCAAATTCATCTATCTATATAGGAGGAAAAATTGTGAAACCTAAAAATAAAAACTGCTACTGTTTACGAACGCTTCAACCTAGAACAACAAAAATTTGGTGAGCCAAGTGGAATTTGTGTACTTGTCATTACCACCACCTATCATCAAGATTGCGTGAAAAAATATTCGCTGGTATTTCGGAACTCGTAATTTCTTGGAAGCTTGACAACCCCTTTCAATGAAAGTGCTTTTCCACAGTCTGTGCCTAGGGCTACTTCAAGAGGAAACAAACCATAGGGACAAAACTGAGAACTCCTTTATTTTGTCAAGTTTCAAAAGCTACTACAAAGTATGTTGGATTTAGAGTTCCAAATTCATCTATCTATATTGGAGAGAACAGAGTGAATCTTAAATATAAACACTGCTCCTGTAGATGAACGCTTCAAACTAGAAGAACAAAATTTGGTGAGCCAAGTGAGATTTGAGTACTGATCATTACCACCACGTATCATCAAGATTGGGAGAAAAAATATTTGCTGGTTTTTCGGAAACTCGGAATTTCTTAGAAGCATGGCAACCCCTCTCATTGAAAGTGCTTTCCTCAGTCTGTGCCAAGAGCTACTTGAAGAGGACACAAACCATAGAGACAAAACTGAGAACTCCTTTATTTTGTCAAGTTTCAAAGAGCTACTACAAACCATGTTGCATTTAGAGTTCCAAATTCATCTATCTATATAGGAGAGAACAGAGTGAAACCTAAATATAAAAACTCTACTGTAGACGAACGCTTCAACCTAGAAGAAGAAAATTTAGTGAGCCAAGTGGGATTTGTGTACTGGTGATTACCACCAAGTATCATCACGATTGGGTGAAAAATACTTACTGGTATTTCGGAAACTCGTTATTTCTTAGAAGCTTGGCAATCCCTCTCAATGAAAGTGCTTTTCCATAGTCTGTGCCGAGGGCTAATTGAAGAGGAAACAAACCATAGAGACAAAACTGAGAACTCCTTTATTTTGTCAAGTTTCAAAGAGCTACTACAAAGTATGAGGTAATTAGAGTTCCAAATTCATCTATCTATATAGGAGAGAACAGAGTGAAACCTAAATATAAAAACTGCTACTGTAGATGAACGCTTCAACCTAGAAGAAGAAAATTTGGTGAGCCAAGTGAGGTTTGTGTACTGATGATTACCACCAAGTATCATCACGATTGGGTGAAAAATATTTACTGGTATTTCGCAACTCGTTATTTCTTAGAAGCTTGGCTACCCCTCTCAATGAAAGTGCTTTTCCACAGTCTGTGCCTAGGGCTACTTGAAGAGGAAACAAACCACAGAGACAAAACTGAGAACTCCTTCATTTTGTCAAGCTTTAAGGAGCTAGTACAAACCATGTTGGATTTAGGGTTCCAAATTCATCTATCTGTATAGGAGAGAACAGAGTGAAACCTAAATATAAACACTGCTCCTGTAGACAAACGCTTAAACCTAGAAGAACAAAATTTGGTGAGCCAAGTGGGATTTGTGTACTGATCATCACCACCAAGTATCATCAAGATTGGGTGAAAAAATATTTGCTGGTGTTTCGGAAACTCGTTATTTCTTAGAAGCTTGGCAACCCCTCTCAATGAAAGTGCTTTTCCACAGTCTGTGCCTAGGGCTACTTGAAGAGGAAACAAACCATAGAGACAAAACTGAGAACTCCTTTATTTTGTCAAGTTTCAAAGAGCTACGACAACCTTGTTGGAATTAGAGTTCCAAATTCATCTATCTATATAGGAGAGAACAGAGTGAAACCTAAATATAAACACTGCTCCTGTAGATGAACGCCTAAACCTAGAAGAACATAATTTGGTGAGCCAAGTGGGATTTGTGTACTGATCATCACCACCAAGTATCATCAAGATTGGGTGAAAAAATATTTGCTGGTATTTCGGAAACTAGTTATTTCTTAGAAGCATGGCAACCCCTCTCAATGAAAGTCCTATTCCACAGTCTGTGCCTAGGGATACTTGAAGAGGAAACAAACAATACAGACAAAACTGAGAACTTCTTCATTTTGTCAAGTTTCAAAGAGCTACTACAAAGTATGTTGTATTTAGAGTTCCAAATTCATCTATCTATATAGGAGAGAACAGAGTAAAACCTAAATATAAAAACTCTACTGTAGACGAACGCTTCAACCTAGAAGAACAAAATTTGGTGAGCCAAGTGAGTTTTGTGTACTGATCATTATCACCACGTATCATCAAGTTTGGGAGAAAAAATACTTGCTGGTATTTCGGAAACTCGTTATTTCTTAGAAGCTTGGCAACCCCTCTCAATGAAAGTGCTTTTCCACAGTCTGTGCCTAGGGCATCTTTAAGAGGACAAAAACAATAGAGACAAAACTGAGAACTACTTTATTTTGTCTAGTTTCAAAGAGCTACCAGAAACCATGTTGGAATTAGAGTTCCAAATTCATCTATCTATATAGTAGAGAACAGAGGGAAACCTAAATATAAAAACTGCTACTGTAGAAGAATGCTTCAACCTGGAAGAAGAATATTTGGTTAGCCAATTGGGATTTGTGTACTGATGATTACCACGAAGTATCATCACGATTGGGTGAAAAATATTTACTGGTATTTTGAAAACTCGTTATATCTTAGAAGCTTGACAACCCCTCTCAATGAAAGTGCTTTTCCACAGTCTGTGCCTAGGGCTACTGGAAGAGGAAACAAACCACAGAGACAAAACTGAGAACTTCTTTATTTTGTCAAGTTTCAAAGAGCTACTACAAACCATGTTGGATTTAGAGTTCCAAATTCATCTATCTATATAGGAGAGAACAGAGTGAAACCTAAATATAAACACTGCTCCTGTAGACGAACGCTTCAACCTAGAAAAAGAAAATTTGGTGAGCCAAGTGGGATTTGTGTACTGATCATCACCACCAAGTATCATCAAGATTGGGTGAAAAAATATTTGCTTGTATTTCGGAAACTCGTTATTTCTTAGAAGCTTGGCAACCCCTCTCAATGAAAGTGCTTTTCCACAGTCTGTGCCTAGGGCTACTTGAAGAGGACACAAACAATAAAGACAAAAGTGAGAACTCCTTTATTTTGTCAAGTTTCAAAGAGCTACTAGAAACCAAGTTGGATTTAGAGTTCCAAATTCATCTATCTATATAGGAGAGAACAGAGGGAAACCTAAATATAAAAACAGCTTCTGTAGACGAACTCTTTAACCTAGAAGAACAAAATTTGAGCCAAGTGGGATTTTTGTACTTGTCATTACCACCACGTATCATTAAGATTGGGTGAAAAAATATTCGCTGGTATTTCGGAAACTCGTAATTTCTTGGAAGCTTGACAACCCCTTTCAATGAAAGTGCTTTTCCACAGTCTGTGTCTAGGGCTACTTGAAGAGGAAACAAACCATAGAGACAAAACTGAGAACTCCTTTATTTTGTCAAGTTTCAAAGAGCTATTACAAAGTATGAGGTAATTAGAGTTCCAAATTCATCTATCTATATAGGAGAGAACAGAGTGAAACCTAAATACAAAAACTGCCACTGTAGACGAACGCTTCAAACGAGAAGAACAAAATTTGGTGAGCCAAGTGGGACTTGTGTACTGATGATTACCACCAAGTATCATCACGATTGGTAAAAAACATTTGCTGGTATTTTGGAAACTCGTTATTTCTTAGAAGCTTGGCAACCCCTCTCAATGAAAGTGCTTTTCCACAGTCTGTGTCTAGGGCTACTTGAAGAGGAAACAAATATAGAGACAAAACTGAGAACTCCTTTATTTTGTCAAGTTTCAAAGAGCTACTACAAACCATGTTGGATTTAGAGTTCCAAATTCATCTATCTATATAGGAGAGAACAGAGTGAAACCTAAATATAAACACTGCTCCTGTAGATGAACGAATAAACCTTGAAGAACATAATTTGGTGAGCCAAGTGGGATTTGTGTACTGATCATCACCACCAAGTATCATCAAGATTGGGTGAAAAAATATTTGCTGGTATTTCGGAAACTCGTTATTTCATAGAAGCATGGCAACCCCTCTCAATGAAAGTCCTTTTCCACAGTCTGTGCCTAGGGATACTTGAAGAGGAAACAAACAATACAGAAAAAACTGAGAACTTCTTTATTATGTCAAGTTTCAAAGAGCTACTACAAAGTATGTTGG
This sequence comes from Callospermophilus lateralis, assembly GCF_048772815.1. Taxonomy (NCBI): domain Eukaryota; kingdom Metazoa; phylum Chordata; class Mammalia; order Rodentia; family Sciuridae; genus Callospermophilus; species Callospermophilus lateralis. The sequence continues at coordinate 135,126,531 of NC_135310.1, read as the reverse complement.
ATTTAGAGTTCCAAATTCATCTATCTATATTGGAGAGAACAGAGTGAATCCTAAATATAAACACTGCTCCTGTAGACGAACGCTTCAAACTAGAAGAACAAAATTTGGTGAGCCAAGGGAGATTTGAGTACTGATCATTACCACCACGTATCATCAAGATTGGGAGAAAAAATATTTGCCTGTATTTCAGAAACTCGTTATTTCTTAGAAGCTTGGCAACCCCTCTCAATGAAAGTGCTTTTCCTCAGTCTGTGCCTAGGGCTAATTGAAGAGGACACAAACCATAGAGACAAAACTGAGAACTCCTTTATTTTTTCAAGTTTCAAAGAGCTACTACAAACCATGTTTAATTTAGAGTTCCAAATTCATCTATCTATATAGGAGAGAACAGAGTGAAACCTAAATATAAAAACTCTACTGTAGACGAATGCTTCAACCTAGAAGAACAAAATTTGGTGAGCCATGTGAGATTTGTGTACTGATCATTACCACCACGTATCATCAAGATTGGGAGAAAACATATTTGCTTGTATTTCGGAAACTCGTTGTTTCTTAGAAGCTTGGCAACCCCTCTCAATGAAAGTGCTTTTCCACAGTCTGTACCTAAGGCTACTTTAAGAGGACACAAAAAATAGAGACAAAACTGAGAACTACTTTATTTTGTCTAGTTTCAAAGAGCTACCACAAACCATGTTGGATTTAGAGTTCCAAAAATATCTATCAATATAGGAGAGAACAGAGTGAAACCTAAATATAAAAACTGCTACTGTAGACGAACGCTTCAACCTAGAAGAAAATTTGGTGAGCCAATTGGGATTTGTGTAATGATGATTACCACCAAGTATCATCACGTTTGGATGAAACATATTTACTGGTATTTCGGAAATTCGTTATTTCTTAGAAGCTTGGCAACCCCTCTCAATGAAAGTGCTTTTCCACAGTCTGTGCCTAGGGCAACTTGAAGAGGAAACAAACCATAGAGACAAAACTGAGAACTTTTTCATTTTGTCAAGCTTTAAAGAGCTACTACAAACCATGTTGAATTTAGAGTTCCAAATTCATCTATCCATATAGGAGAGAACAGAGTGAAACCTAAATATAAACACTGCTCCTGTAGACAAATGCTTCAACCGAGAAGAACAAAATTTGGTGAGCCAAGTGGGATTTGTGCACTGATCATCACCACCAAGTATCATCAAGATTGGGTGAAAAAATATTTGCTGGTATTTCGGAAACTCGTTATTTCTTAGAAGCTTGGCAACGCCTCTCATTGAAAGTCCTTTTCCACAGTCTGTGCCTAGGGATACTTGAAGAGGAAACAAACCATAGAGACAAAACTGAGAACTCCTTAATTTTGTCAAGTTTCAAAGAGCTACAACAAACCATGTTGGATTTAGAGTTCCAAATTCATCTATCTATATAGGAGTAAAAAGAGTAAAACCTAAATATATAAACTGCTACTGTTGACGAACGCTTAAACCTAGAAGAAAAACATTTGGTGAGCCAAGTGGGACTTGTGTACTGATGATTACCACCAAGTATCATCACGATTGGGTGAAAAACATTTGCTGGTATTTCAGAAACTCATTATTTCTTAGAAGCTTGGCAAGCCCTCTCAATGAAAGTGCTTTTCCACAGTCTGTGCCTAGGGTTACTTGAAGAAGATACAAACAATAGTGACCAAACTGAGAACTCCTTTATTTTGTCAAGTTTCTAAGAGCTACTATAAACCATGTTGGATTTAGTGTTCCAAATTCATCTATCTATATAGGAGAGAATAGAGTAAAACCTAAATATAAACACTGCTCCTGTAGATGAACGCTTAAACCTAGAAGAAAAAAATTTGGTGAGCCAAGTGGGATTTGTGAAGAATCATCACCACCAAGTATCATCAAGATTGGGTGAAAAAATATTTGCTGGTATTTCGGAAACTCGTTATTTCTTAGAGGCTTGGCAACCCCTCTCAATGAAAGTGCTTTTCCTCAGTCTGTGCCTAGGGCTACTTGAAGAGGAAACAAACCATTGAGACAAAACTGAGAACACCTTTATTTTTTCAAGTTTCAAAGAGCTACTACAAACCATGTTGGATTTAGAGTTCCAAATTCATCTATCTATATAGGAGAGAACAGAGTGAAACCTAAATATTAACACTGCTCCTGTAGACGAACGCTTAAACCTAGAAGAACAAAATTTGGTGAGCCAAGTGGGATTTGTGTACTGATCTTCACCACCAAGTATCATCAAGATTGGGTGAAAAAATATTTGCTGGTATTTCGGAAAATTGTATTTTCTTAGAAGCTTGGCAACCCCTCTCAATGAAAGTGCTTTTCCACAGTCTGTGCGTAGGGCTACTTGAAGCGGACACAAACAATAAAGACAAAACTGAGAACTCCTTTATTTTGTCAAGTTTCAACGAGCTACTAGAAACCATGTTGAATTTAGAGTTCCAAATTCATCTATCTATATAGGAGAGAACAGAGTGAAACCTAAATATAAAAATTGCTACTGAAGACGAACGCTTCAACCTAGAAAAACAAAATTTGGTAAGCCAAGTGGGATTTGTGTTCTGATCATTACCACCAAGTATCATCAAGATTGGGTGAAAAAATATTTGCTGGTATTTGGGAAACTAGTTATTTCTTAGAAGCTTGGCAACGCTCTCAATGAAAGTGCTTTTCCACAGTCTGTGCCTAGGGCTACATGAAGAGGAAACAAACCTAGAGACAAAACTGAGAACTCCTTTATTTTGTCATGTTTCAAAGAGCTACTACAAACCATGTTGGATTTAGATTTCCAAAATCATCTATCTATATAGGAGAGAACAGAGTGAAACCTAAATATAAACACTGCTCCTGTAGATGAACGCTTAAACCTAGAAGAACATAATTTGGTGAGCCAAGTGGGATTTGTGTACTGATCATCACCACCAAGTATCATCAAGATTGGGTGAAAAAATATTTGCTGGTATTTCGGAAACTCGTTATTTCTTAGAAGCTTGGCAACCCCTCTCAATGAAAGTGCTTTTCCACAGTCTGTGCCTAGGGCTACTTGAAGAGGAAACAAACCATAGAGACAAAACTGAGAACTCCTTTATTTTGTCAAGTTTCAAAGAGCTACTACAAACTATGTTGGATTTAGACTTCCAAATTCATCAATCTATATAGGAGAAAACAGTGTAAAACCTAAATATAAAAACTGCTACTGTAGACGAACCTTTCAACCTAGAAGAACAAAATTTGGTGAGCCAAGTGGGACTTGTGTACTGATGATTACCACCAAGTATCATCACGATTAGGTGAAAAACATTTGCTGGTATTTCAGAAAATCATTATTTCTTAGAAGCTTGGCAACCCCTCTCAATGAAAGTGTTTTTCCACAGTATGTGCGTAGGGCAATTTGAAGAGGAAACAAACCATAGAGACAAAACTGAGAACTCCTTTATTTTGTCAAGTTTCAAAGAGCTACTACAAACCATGTTGGATTTACTGTTCCAAATTCATCTATCTATAAAGGAGAGAACCGAGTGAAACCTAAATATAAAAATTCTACTGTAGACGAACGCTTCAACCTTGAAGAACAAAATTTGGTGAGCCAAGAGGGAATAGTGTACTGATCAGTAATACCAAGTATCATCAAGATTGGGTGAAACAATATTTGCCGGTATTTCGGAAACTCGTTATTTCTTAGTAGCTTGGCAACCCCTCTCAATGAAAGTGCTTTTCCACAGTCTGTGCCTAGGGCTACTTGAAGAGGATACAAACCATAGAGACAAAACTGAGAACTTTTTCATTTTGTCAAGTTTCAAAGAGCTACTAAAAACCATGTTGGATTTAGAGTTCCAAATTCATCTATCTATATAGGAGAGAACAGAGTGAAACCTAAATATTAACACTGCTCCTGTAGACGAACGCTTAAACCTAGAAGAACAAAATTTGGTGAGCCAAGTGGGATTTGTGTACTGATCTTCACCACCAAGTATCATCAAGATTGGGTGAAAAAATATTTGCTGGTATTTCGAAAAATTGTATTTTCTTAGAAGCTTGGCAACCCCTCTCAATGAAAGTGCTTTTCCACAGTCTGTGCGTAGGGCTACTTGAAGCGGACACAAACAATAAAGACAAAACTGAGAACTCCTTTATTTTGTCAAGTTTCAACGAGCTACTAGAAACCATGTTGAATGTAGAGTTCCAAATTCATCTATCTATATAGGAGAGAACAGAGTGAAACCTAAATATAAAAATTGCTACTGAAGACGAACGCTTCAACCTAGAAAAACAAAATTTGGTAAGCCAAGTGGGATTTGTGTTCTGATCATTACCACCAAGTATCATCAAGATTGGGTGAAAAAATATTTGCTGGTATTTCGGAAACTAGTTATTTCTTAGAAGCTTGGCAACCCCTCTCAATGAAAGTGCTTTTCCACAGTCTGTGCCTAGGGCTACTTGAAGAGGAAACAAACCATAGAGACAAAACTGAGAACTCCTTTATTTTGTCATGTTTCAAAGAGCTACTACAAACCATGTTGGATTTAGATTTCCAAATTCATCTATCTATATAGGAGAGAACAGAGTGAAACCTAAATATAAACACTGCTCCTGTAGATGAACGCTTAAACCTAGAAGAACATAATTTGGTGAGCCAAGTGGGATTTGTGTACTGATCATCACCACCAAGTATCATCAAGATTGGGTGAAAAAATATTTGCTGGTATTTCGGAAACTCGTTATTTCTTAGAAGCTTGGCAACCCCTCTCAATGAAAGTCCTTTTCCACAGTCTGTGCCTAGGGCTACTTGAAGAGGAAACAAACCATAGAGACAAAACTGAGAACTCCTTTATTTTGTCAAGTTTCAAAGAGCTACTACAAACTATGTTGGATTTAGACTTCCAAATTCATCAAACTATATAGGAGAAAACAGTGTAAAACCTAAATATAAAAACTGCTACTGTAGACGAACGTTTCAACCTAGAAGAACAAAATTTGGTGAGCCAAGTGGGACTTGTGTACTGATGATTACCACCAAGTATCATCACAATTGGGTGAAAAACATTTGCTGGTATTTCAGAAACTCATTATTTCTTAGAAGCTTGGCAACCCTTCTCAATGAAAGTGCTTTTCCACAGTATGTGCCTAGGGCAATTTGAAGAGGAAACAAACCATAGAGACAAAACTGAAAACTCCTTTATTTTGTCAAGTTTCAAAGAGCTACTACAAACCATGTTGGATTTAGGGTTCCAAATTCATCTATCTATAAAGGAGAGAACCGAGTGAAACCTAAATATAAAAATTCTACTGTAGACGAACGCTTCAACCTTGAAGAACAAAATTTGGTGAGCCAAGTGGGATTAGTGTACTGATCAGTAATACCAAGTATCATCAAGATTGGGTGAAACAATATTTGCCGGTATTTCGGAAACTCGTTATTTCTTAGTAGCTTGGCAACCCCTCTCAATGAAAGTGCTTTTCCACAGTCTGTGCCTAGGGCTACTTCTCGAGGATACAAACCATAGAGACAAAACTGAGAACTTTTTCATTTTGTCAAGTTTCAAAGAGCTACTACAAATCATGTTGGATTTAGAGTTCCAAATTTATCTATCTATATAGGAGAGAACAGAGTGAAACCTAAATATAAACACTGCTCCTGTAGACGAACGCTTAAACCTAGAAGAACACAATTTGGTGAGCCAAGTGGGATTTGTGTATTTGTCATTACCACCACGTATCATCAAGATTGGGTGAAAAAATATTTGCAGGTATTTTGAAAACTCGTAATTTCTTGGAAGCTTGGCAACCCCTTTCAATGAAAGTGCTTTTCCACAGTCTCTGCTTAGGGCTACTTGAAGAGGAAACAAACCATAGAGGCAAAACTGACAACTAATTTTGTCAAGTTTCAAACAGCTACTACAAACCATGTTGGATTTACACTTACAAATTCATCTATCTATGTAGGAGAGAACAGAGGGAAACCTAAATATAAAAACTGCTACTGTAGACGAACGCCTCAACCTAGAAGAACAAAATTTGGTGAGCCAAGTGGGATTTGTGTACCGATGATTACCACCAGTATCATCAAGATTGGGTGAAAATATATTTGCTGGTATTTCTGAAACTCGTTATTTCTTAGAATCTTGGCAACCCCTCTTAATGAAAGTGCTTTTCCAGAGTCTGTGCCTAGTGCTACATGGAGAGGAAACAAACCATAGAATCAAAACTGAGAACTCCTTTATTTTGTCAAGTTTCAAAGAGCTACCACAAACCATGTTGGATTTAGAGTTCAAAATTCATCTATCTATATAGGAGAGAACAGAGTGAAACCTAAAAATAAAAACAGCTACTGTAAACGAACGCTTCAACTTAGAAGAACAAAATTTGGTGAGCCAAGTGGGATTTGTGTACTTGTCATTACCACCACGTATAATCAAGATTGGGTGATAAAATATTTGCTTGTATTTCGAAACTCGTAATTTCATGGAAGTTTGGCAACCGCTTTCAATGAAAGTGCTTTTCCACATTCTCTGCTTAGGGCTACATGAAGAGGAAACAAACCACATAGACAAAACTGAGAAATACTATTTTTTGTCAAGTTTCAAAGAGCTACTACAAACCATGTTGGATTTACACTTCCAAATTCATCTATCTATATATGGAGAGAACAGAGGGAAACCTAAATATAAAAACTGCTACTGTAGACGAACGCTTCATCCTAAAAGAACAAAATTTGGTGATCCAAGTGGGACTTGTGTACTGATGATTACCACCAAGTATCATCAAGATTGGGTGAAAAAATATTTGCTGGTATTTCGGAAACTCGTTATTTCTTAGAAGCTTGGCAACCCCTCTCAATGAAAGTGCTTTTCCACAGTCTCTGCTTAGGGCTACTTGAAGAGGAAACAAACCATAGAGACAAATCTGAGAACTCCTTTATTTTTTCAAGCTTCAAAGAGCTACTACAAACCATTTGGGATTTAGAGTTCCAAATTCATCTATCCTTACAGCAGAGAACAGAGTGAAACCTAAATATAAAAACTGCTACTGTAGACGAACGCTTAAACCTAGAACGAAATTTGGTGAGCCAAGTGGGATTTGTGTACTTGTCATTACCACCACGTATCATCAGGATTGCGTGAAAAAAATATTCGATGGTATTTCGGAAACTCGTAATTTCTTGGAAGCTTGACAACCTCTTTCAATGAAAGTGCTTTTCCACACTCTCTGCTTAGGGCTACTTGAAGAGGAAACAAACCATATAGAAAAAACTGAGAACTACTTTCTTTGGTCAAGTTTCAAAGAGCTACTACAAACCATGTTGGATTTAGAGTTCCAAATTCATCTATCTATATAGGAGAGAACAGAGTGAAACCTAAATATAAAAACTGCTACTGTAGACGAACGCTTCAACCTAGAACAACAAAATTTGGTGAGCCAAGGGGGATTTGTGTACTTGTCATTACCACGACGTATCATCAAGATTGGGTGAAAAAACATTTGCTGGTATTTCGGAAACTCGTAATTTCTTGGAAGCTTGGCAACCCCTCTCAATGAAAGTGCTTTTTCCCAGTGTATGCCTATGGCTACGTAAAGAGGAAACAAACCATAGAGACAAAACTGAGAACTCCTTTATTTTGTCAAGTTTCAAAGAGCTACTACAAACCATGTTGGATTTAGAGTTCCAAATTCATCTAAATATGTTGGAGAGAACAGAGTGAAACCTAAATATAAACACTGCTCCTGTAGACGAACGCTTCAACCTAGAAGAACAAAATTTGGTGAGCCAAGTGGGATTTGTGCACTGATCATTACCACCAAGTATCATCAAGATTGGGTGAAAAAAATATTTGCTGGTATTTCGGAAACTCGTTATTTCTTGAAGCTTCGCAACTGCTTTCAATGAAAGTGCTTTTCCACAGTCTCTGCTTAGAACTACTTGAAGAGGAAACAAACCATATAGACAAAACTGGGAACTCCTTTTTTTTCGTCAAGTTTCAAAGAGCTACTAAAAACCATGTTGGATTTTAGTTTCAAATTCATCTATCTATATAGGAGAGAACAGAGTAAAACCTAAAAATAAAAACTGCTACTGTAAACGAGCGCTTCAACCTAGAACAACAAAATTTGATGAGCCAAGTGGGAATTGTGTACTGATCATTACCACCAAGTATCATCAAGATTGGGTGAAAACATATTTGATGGTATTTCAAAAACTCGTTATTTCTTAGAAGCTTGGCAAACCCTCTCAATGAAAGTGCTTTTTTGGAGTCTGTGCCTAGGGTTACATGAAGAGGAAACAAACCATAGAGAAAAAACTGAGAACTCCTTTATTTTGTCAAGTTTCAAAGAGATACTACAAACCATGGTGGATTTAGAGTTCCAGATTCATCTATCTATATAGGAGAGAACAGAGTGAAACCTATATATAAACACTGCTCCTGTAGACGAACGCTTCAACCTAGAAGAACAAAATTTGGTGAGCCAAGTGGAATTGTGTACTTGTCATTACCACCACGTATCATCAAGATTGGGTGAAAAAATATTTGCTGGTATTTCGAAACTCGTAATTTCTTGGAAGCTTGGCAACCCCTTTCAATGAAAGTGCTTTTCCACAGTCTCTGCTTAGGGCTACTTGAAGAGGAAACAAACCATAGATACAAAACTGAGAACTACTTTTTTTTCATGTTTCAAAGAGGTACTACAAACCATGTTGGATTTACAGTTCCAAATTGATCTATCTATATAGGAGAGAACAGAGGGAAACCTAAATATAAAAACTGCTACTGTCGACGAACGCTTCAACCTAGAAGAAAAAATTTTGTGAGCCAAGTGGGATTTGTGTACTGATCATTACCACCAACTATCATTAAGATTGGGTGAAAAAATATTTGCTGGTATTTCGGAAAATCGTTATTTCTTAGAAGCTTGGCAGCCCCTCTCAGTGAAAGTGCTTTTCCACAGTCTGTGCCTAGGGCTACTTTAGGAAAAAACAAACCATAGAGACAAAACTGAGAACTCCTTTATTTTGTCAAGTTTCAAAGAACTACTACAAACCATGTTGGATTTAGAGTTTCAAATTCATCTATCTATATAGGAATGAACAGAGTGAAACCCAAAAATAAAAACTGCTACTCTAAACTAACACTTCAACTTAGAAGAACAAAATTTGGTGAGCCAATTGGGATTTGTGTACTTGTCATTACCAACGCGTATCATCAAGATTGGGTGAAAAAATATTTGCTGGTATTTCGAAAACTCGTAATTTCATGGAAGCTAGGCAACCGCTTACAATGAAAGTGCTTTTCCACAGTCTCTGCTTAGGGCTACTTGAAGAGGAAACAAACCATATAGACAAAACTGAGAACAAAATTTTTTCGTCAAGTTTCAAACAGCTACTACAAACCATGTTGGATTTAGATTTCCAAACTCATCTATCTATATAGGAGAGAACAGAGTGTAACCTAAAAATATAAACTGCTACTGTAAACGAAAGCTTCAACATAGAACAACACAATTTGGTGAGCCAAGTGGGATTTGTGTACTTGTCATTACGACCACGTATCATCAAGATTGGGTGAAAAAATTTTTGCTGGTATTTCGAAACTTGTGATTTCTTGGAAGCTTGGCAATCCGATTTCAATGAAAGTGCTTTTCCACAGTCCTAGTTTAGGGCTACTTGAAGAGGAAACAAACCATATAGATAAAACTGAGAACTAAATTTTTTCGTCAAGTTTCAAAGAGCGACTACAAACCATGTTGGACTTAGAGTTCCAAATACATCTATCTATATATGAGAGAACAGAGGGAAACCTAAATATAAACACTGCTCCTGTAGACGAACGCTTCAACCTAGAAAAACAAAATTTGGTGAGCCAATTGGGATATGTGTACTGATCACTACCACCAAGTATCATCAAGATTGGGTGAAAAAATATTTGCTGGTATTTCAGAAACTCATTATTTCTTAGAAGCTTGGCAACTTCTCTCAATGAATGTGCTTTTTTACAGTCTGTGCCTAGGGCTACTTGAAGAGGAAACAAACCATAGTGACAAAACTGAGAACTCCTTTATTTTCTCAAGTTTCAAAGAGCTACTACAAACCATGTTGGATTTAGAGTTCCAAATTAATCTATCTATATAGGAGAGAACAGAGTGAAACCTAAAAATAAAAACTGCTACTGTAAACGAACGATTCAACTTAGAAGAACAAAATTTGGTGAGCCAAGTGGGATTGTGTACTTGTCATTACCACCATGTATCATCAAGATTTGCAGAAAAAGTATTTGCTGGAATTTCGAAACTCGTAATTTCTTGGAAGCTTGACAACCCCTTTCAATGAAAGTGCTTTTCCACAGTCTCTGCTTAGGGTTACTTGAAGAGGAAAGAAACCATAGAGAGAAAACTGAGAACTACTTTTTTTTTTCAAGTTTCAAAGAGCTACTACAAAGCATGTTGGATTTACAGTCCAAATTGATCTATCTATATAGGGGAGAACAGAGGGAAACCTAAATATAAAAACTGCTACTGTAAACGAACGCTTCAACCTAGAATAACAAAATTTGGTTTGCCAAGTGGGAATTGTGTACTGATCATTACCACCAAGTATCTTCAAGATTGGGTGAAAAAATATTTGATGGTATTTCAAAAACTCGTTATTTCTTAAAAGCTTGGCAACCCCTCTCAATGAAAGTGCTTTTTTGGAGTCTGTGTCTAGGGCTACATGAAGAGGAAACAAACCATAGAGACAAAACTGAGAACTCCTTTATTTGGTCAAGTTTCAAAGAGCTACTACAAACCATGTTGGATTTAGAGTTCCAGATTCATCTATCTATAAAGGAGAGAACAGAGTGAAACCTATATATAAACACTGCTTCTGTAGACGAACGCTTCAACCTAGAAGAACAAAATTTGGTGAGCCAAGTGGGATTTGTGTACTGATCATTACCACCAAGTATCATCAAGATTGGTTGAAAAAAATATTTCCTGGTATTTCGCAAACTCATTATTTCTTAGAAGCTTGGCAACCCCTCTCAATGAAAGTGGTTTTCCACAGTCTGTGCCCAAGGCTACTTGAAAAGGAAACAAACCATAGAGACAAAACTGAAAACTCCTTTATTTTGTCAAGTTTCAAAGAGCTACTACAAACCATGTTGGATTTAGAGTTCCAAATTCATCTATCTATATAGGAGAGAAAAGAGTGTAACCTAAAAATAAAAACTGCTACTGTAAACGAACGCTTCAACCTAGAACAACAAAATTTGGTGAGCGAAGTGGGATTTGTGTACTTGTCATTACCACCACGTATCATCAAGATTGGGTGAAAAAATTTTTGCTGTTATTTCGAAACTCTTAATTTCTTGGAAACTTGGCAACCGCTTTCAATGAAAGTGCTTTTCCACAGTCTCTGTTAAGGGCTACTTGAAGGGAAAACAAACCATAGAGGCAAAACTGAGAACTACATTTTTTCCTCAAGTTTCAAAGAGCTATTACAAACCACGTTGGATTTAGAGTTCCAAAATCATCTATGTATATAGGAGAGAACAGAGTGAAACCTAAAATAAAAAATGCTACTGTAAATTAACGCTTCAACGTAGAAGAACAAAATTTGGTGAGCCAAGTGGGATTTGTGTACTTGTCATTACCACCACGTATCATCAAGATTGGGTGAAAAAATATTTGCTGGTATTTCGGAAACTCTTAATTTCATGGAAGCTTGGCAACCGCTTACAATGAAAGTGCTTTTCCACAGTCTCTGCTTAGGGCTACTTGAAGAGCAAACACACCATACAGAAAAAACTGAGAACTAAATTTTTTCGTTAAGTTTCAAACAGCTACTACAAACCATGTTGGATTTAGAGTTCCAAACTCATCTATCTATATAGGAGAGAACAGAGTGTAACCTAAAAATATAAACTGCTACTGTAAACAAATGCTTCAACCTAGAACAACAAAATTTGGTGAGCCAAGTGGGATTTGTGTACTTGTCATTACGACCATGTATCATCAAGAGTGGGTGAAAAAATTTTTGCTGGTATTTCGAAACTCGTAATTTCTTGGAAGCTTGGCAACCGCTTTCAATGAAAGTGCTTTTCCACAGTCTCTGATAAGGGCTACTTGAAGAAGAAACAAACCAGAGACAAAAATGAGAACTAAATATTTTCGTCAAGTTTCAAAGAGCTACTACAAACCATGTTGGACTTAGAGTTCCAAATTCATCTATCTATATATGAGAGAACAGAGGGAAACCTAAATATAAACACTGCTCCTGAAGATGAACGCTTCAACCTAGAAGAACAAAATTTGGTGAGCCAATTGGGATTTGTGTACTTGTCATTACCACTTCGTATCATCAAGATTGCGTGAAAAAATATTTGCTGGTATTTCTTAACTCGTAATTTCATGGAAACTTGGCAACCCCTTTCAATGAAAGTGCTTTTTCACAGTCCCAGCTTAGGGCTACTTGAAGATTAAACAAACCATAGAGACAAAACTGAGAACTAAATTTTTTCGTCAAGTTTCAAAGAGCTACTACAAACCATGTTGGATTTAGAGTTCCAAATTCATCTAAATATGTTGGAGAGAACAGAGTGAAACCTAAATATAAACACTGCTCCTGTAGACGAACGCTTCAACCTAGAAGAACAAAATTTGGTGAGCCAAGTGGGATTTGTGCACTGATCATTACCACCAAGTATCATCAAGATTGGGTGAAAAAAATATTTGCTGGTATTTCGGAAACTCGTTATTTCTTGAAGCTTGGCAACTGCTTTCAATGAAAGTGCTTTTCCACAGTCTCTGCTTAGAACTACTTGAAGAGGAAACAAACCATATAGACAAAACAGGGAACTCCTTTTTTTTCGTCAAGTTTCAAAGAGCTACTAAAAACCATGTTGGATTTAGAGTTTCAAATTCATCTATCTATATAGGAGAGAACAGAGTAAAACCTAAAAATAAAAACTGCTACTGTAAACGAGCGCTTCAACCTAGAACAACAAAATTTGGTGAGCCAAGTGGGAATTGTGTACTGATCATTACCACCAAGTATCATCAAGATTGGGTGAAAACATATTTGATGGTATTTCAAAAACTCGTTATTTCTTAGAAGCTTGGCAAACCCTCTCAATGAAAGTGCTTTTTTGGAGTCTGTGCCTAGGGTTACATGAAGAGGAAACAAACCATAGAGAAAAAACTGAGAACTCCTTTATTTTGTCAAGTTTCAAAGAGATACTACAAACCATGGTGGATTTAGAGTTCCAGATTCATCTATCTATATAGGATAGAACAGAGTGAAACCTATATATAAACACTGCTCCTGTAGACGAACGCTTCAACCTAGAAGAACAAAATTTGGTGAGCCAAGTGGAATTGTGTACTTGTCATTACCACCACGTATCATCAAGATTGGGTGAAAAAATATTTGCTGGTATTTCGAAACTCGTAATTTCATGGAAGCCTGGCAACCGCTTTCAATGAAAGTGCTTTTCCACAGTCTCTGCTTACGGCTACTTGAAGAGGAAACAAACCATAGAGACAAAACTGAGAACTACTTTTTTTAGTCAAGTTTTAAAGAGCTACTCCAAACCATGTTGGATTTAGAGTTCTAAATTCATCTATCTATATAGGAGAGAACAGAGTGAAACCTAAAAGTAAAAACTGCTACTGTAAACGAAGGCTTCAAACTAGAACAACAAAATTTGGTGAGTCAAGTGGGATTTTTGTACTGATCATAACCACCAAGTATCATCAAGATTGGTTGAAAAAATATTTGCTGGTATTTCGGAAACTCGTTATTTCTTAGAAGCTTGGCAACCCCTCTCAATGAAAGTGCTTTTCGACAGTCTGTGCCTAGGGCTACTTGAAGAGGAAACAGACCATATAGACAAAACTGAGAACTAATTTTTTTCGTCAAGGTTCAAAGAACTACTACAAACCATGTTGGATTTACACTTCCAAATTCATCTATCTATATAAGAGAGAACAGAGTAAAACCTAAAAATAAAAACTGCTACTGTAAACGAAAGCTTCAACCTAGAAGAACAAAATTTGGTGAGCCAAGTGGGATTTGTGTACTGATCATTACCACCAAGTATCATCAAGATTGGGTGAAAAAATATTTGCTGGTATTTCGGAAACTCGATATTTCTTAGAAGCTTGGCAACCCCTCTCAATGAAAGTGCTTTTCCATAGTCTGTGCCTAGGGCTACTTGAAGAGCACACAAACAATAGAGACAAAACTGGGAACTCCTTTATTTTGTCAAGTTTCAAAGAGCTACTACAAACCATGTTGGATTTAGAGCTCCAAATTTATCTACCTATATAGGAGAAAACAGATTGAAACCTAAATATAAAAACTGCTACTGTAGACGAATGCTTCAACCTAGAAGAACAAAATTTGGTGAGCCAATTGGGATATGTGCACTGATCATTACCACCAAGTATCATCAAGATTGTATTAAAAAATATTTGCTGGTATCTCAGACACTCGTTATTTCTTAGAAGATGGCAACCCCTCTCAATGAAAGTGCTTTTCCAAAGTCTGGGCCTACGGCTACGTGAAGAGGAAACAAACCATACAGACAAAACTGAAAACTCCTTTATTTTTTCAAGTTTCAAAGAGCTACTAAAAACTATGTTGGATTTAGAGTTCCAAATTCATCTATCTATATAGGAGAGAATAGAGTGAAACCTAAATATAAACACTGCTCCTATAGACGAACGCTTCAAACTAGAAGAACAAAATTTTGTGAGCCAAGTGGGATTTGTGTACTGATCATTAGCACCACGTATCATCAAGATTGGGTGAAAAAATATTTGCTGGTATTTCGGAAACTCGTTATTTCTTAGAAGCTTGGCAAACCTTCTCAATGAAAGTGATCTTCCATAGTCTGTGCCTAGGGGTACTTGAAGAGCAAACAAACAATAGAGACAAAACAGAGAACTCCTTTATTTTGTCAAGTTTCAAAGAGCTACTACAAACCATGTTGGATTTAGAGCTCCAATATCATCTATCTATATAGGAGAAATCAGAGGGAAACCTAAATATAAAAACTGCTACGGTAGACGAACGCTTCAACCTAGAAGAACAAAAATTGGTGAGCCAATTGGGATATGTGTACTGTACTGATCATTACCACCAAGTATCATCACGTTTGGGTGAAAAAATATTTGCTGGTATTTCGGAAACTTGTTATTTCTTAGAATCTTGGCAACCCCTCTCAATGAAAGTGCTTTTTCACAGTCTGTGCCTAGGGATACTTGAAGAGGATACAAACAATAGAGACAAAACTGAGAACTACTTTATTTTCGTCAAGTTTCAAAGAGCTACTACAAACCATGTTGGATATACACTTCCAAATTCATCTATCTATATAGGAGAGAACAGAGTGAAACCTAAAAATAAAAACTGCTACTGTAAACGAACGTTTCAACCTAGAACAACATAATTTGGTGAGCCAAGTGGGATTAGTGTACTTGTCATTACCACCACGTATCATCAAGATTGGGTGAAAAAATATTTGCTGGCATTTCGAAAACTCGTAATTTCTTGGAAGCTTGGCAACCCCTTTCAATGAAAGTACTTTTCCACAGTCTCTGCTTAGGGCTACTTGAAGAGGACACAAACCATAGAGACAAAACTGAGAGATACAATTTTGTCAAGTTTCAAAAGCTACTACAAACCATGTTGGATTTACACTTGGAAATTCATCTATCTATATAGGACAGAACAGAGAGAAACCTAAATATAAACACTGCTTCTGTAGACGAACGCTTTAACCTAGAAGAAGAAAATTTGGTGAGCCAAGTGGGGTTTGTGTACTGATCATTACCACCAAGTATCATCAAGATTGGGTGAAAAAATATTTGCTTGTATTTCAGAAACTCGATATATCTTAGAAGCTTGGAAACCCTTCTCAATGAAAGTGTTTTTCCATAGTCTGTGCCTAGGGCTACTTAAAGAGCACACAAACAATAGAGACAAAACTGGGAACTCCTTTATTTTGTCAAGTTTCAAAGAGCTACTACAAACCTTGTTGGATTTAGAGCTCCAAATTCATCTATCTATATAGGTTAAAACAGAGGGAAACCTAAATATAAAAACTGCTACTGTAGACGAACGCTTCAACCTAGAAGAACAAAATTTGTTGAGCCCATTGGGATATGTGCACTGATCATTACTACCAAGTATCATCAAGATTGGGTGAAAAAATATTTGCTGGTTTTTCAGAAACTCGTTATTTTTTAGAAGCTTGGCAACCCCTCTCAATGAAAGTGCTTTTCCACAGTCTGTGCCTAGGGCTACTTGAAGAGGAAACAAACCATAGAGACAAAACTGAGAACTACTTTATTTTTTCAAGTTTCAAAGAGCTACTACAAACCATATTGGATTTAGAGTTGAAAATTCATCTATCTCTATAGGAGAGAACAGAGTAAAACCTAAAAATCAAAACTGCTACTCTAAAGGAACGCTTCAACTTATAAGAACAAAATTTGGTGAGCCAAGTGGTATTTCTGTACTTGTCATTACCACCACGTATCACCAAGTTTGGGTGAAAATATATTTGCTGGAATTTCGGAAACTCGTAATTTCTTCGATGCTTGGCAACCGCTTTCAATGAAAGTGCTTTTCCACAGTCTCTGCTTAGGGTTACTTTAAGAGGAAACAAACCATAGATACAAAACTGTGAACTACTTTTTTTCGTCAAGTTTCAAAGAGCTACTGCAAACCGTGTTGGGTTTAGAGTTCCAAATTCATCTATCAATATAGGATACAACAGAGTGAAACCTAAAAATAAAAACTGCAACTGTAAACGAACACTTCAACCTAGAAGAACAAAATTTGGTGAGCCAAGTGGGATTTGTGTACTGATCATTACCACCAAGTATGATAAAGATTGGGTGAAAAAATATTTGCTGGTATTTCTTAACTCGTAATTTCTTGGAAACTTGGCAACCCCTTTCAATGAAAGTGCTTTTCCACAGTCACTGCTTATGGCTATTTGAAGAGGAAACAAACCATAGATACAAAACTGAGAACTCCTTTATTTTGTCAAGTTTCAAAGAGCTACTACAAACCATGTTGGATTTAGAGTTCAAAATTCATTTATCTGTATAGGGGAGAACAGAGTGAAACCTAAAAATAAAAACTCTAGTGTAAACGAACGCTTCAACTTAGAAGAACAAAATTTGGTGAGCCAAGTGGGATTTGTGTACTTGTCACTACCACCACGTATCACCAAGTTTGGGTGAAATAACATTTGCTGGTATTTCGAAACTCGCAATTTCTTGGAAGCTTGGCATCCGCTTTCAATGAAAGTGCTTTTACACAGTCTGTGCCTAGGGCTACTTGAAGAGGAAACAAACCATAGAGACAAAACTGAGAACTCCTTTATTTTGTCAAGTTTCAAAGAGCTACTACTAACCATGTTGGATTTAGAATTCCAAATTCATCTATCTATATAGGTTAAAACAGAGGGAAACCTAAATATAAAAACTGCTACTGTAGACGAACGCTTCAACCTAGAAGAACAAAATTTGTTGAGCCAAGTGGGATTTGTGCACTGATCATTACCACCAAGTATCATCAAGATTGGGTGAAAAAGGGATTTCGGAAACTCGTTATTTCTTAGAAGCTTGGCAACCCCTCTCAATGAAAGTGCTTTGCCACAGTCTGTGTCTAGGGCTACTTGAAAAGGAAACAAACCGTAGAGACAAAACTGAGAACTCCTTTATTTTGTCAAGTTTCAAAGAGCTACTACAAACTATGTTGGATTTAGAGTTCCAAATTCATCTATCTATATATTAGAGAACAGAGTGAAACCTAAATATAAACACTGCTCCTGTAGACGAACGCTTCAACCTAGAAGAACAAACTTTTGCGAGCCAAGTCAGATTTGTGTACTGATCATTACCACCAAGTATCATCAAGATTGGGTGAAAAAAATATTTGCTGGTATCTCAGAAACTCGTTATTTCTTAGAAGATGGCAAACCCGCTCAATGAAAGTGCTTTTCCAAAGTCTGGGCCTACGGCTTCTTGAAGAGGAAACAAACCATACAGACAACACTGAGAACTCCTTTATTTTGTCAAGTTTCAAAGAGCTACTACAAACTATGTTGGATTTAGAGTTCCAAATTCATCTATCTATATAGGAGAGAACAGAGTGAAACCTAAATATAAACACTGCTCTTGTAGACGAACGCTTCAAACTAGAAGAACAAAATTTTGTGAGCCAAGTGGGATTTGTGTACTGATCATTACCACCATGTATCATCAAGACTGGGTGAAAAAATATTTGCTGGTATTTCGGAAACTCGATATTTCTTAGAAGCTTGGCAACCCCTCTCAATGAAAGTGATCTTCCATAGTCTGTGCCTAGGGCTACTTGAAGAGCAAACAAACAATAAAGACAAAACTGAGAACTCCTTTATTTTTTCAAGTTTCAAAGAGCTACTACAAACCATGTTGGATTTAGAGCTCCAATTTCATCGATCTATATAGCAGAAAACAGAGGGAAACCTAAATATAAAGACTGCTACGGTATACGAACGCTTCAACCTAGAAGAACAAAAATTGGTGAGCCAATTGGGATATGTGTACTGATCATTACCACCAAGTATCATCAAGTTTGGGTGAAAAAATATTTGCTGGTATTTAGGAAACTGGTTATTTCTTAGAAGCTTGGCAACCCCTCTCAATGAAAGTGCTTTTTCACAGTCTGTGCCTAGGGATACTTGAAGAGGACACAAACAATAGAGACAAAACTGAGAACTACTTTTTTCGTCAAATTTCAAAGAGCTACTACAAACCATGTTGGATTTACACTTCCAAATTCATCTATCTATATAGGAGAGAACAGAGTGAAACCTAAAAATAAAAACTGCTACTGTAAACGAACGCTTCAACCTAGAACAACATAATTAGGTGAGCCAAGTGGGATTAATGTACTTGTCATTACCACCACGTATCATCAAGATTGGGTGAAAAAATATTTGCTGGTATTTCGAGAACTCGTAATTTCTTGGAAGCTTGGCAACCCCTTTAAATGAAAGTGCTTTTCCACAGTCTCTGCTTAGGGCTACTTGAAGAGGAAACAAACCATAGAGACAAAACTGAGACCTACTTTTTTTTGTCAAGTTTCAAGGAGCTACTACAAACCATGTTGGATTTACACTTCCAAATTCATCTATCTATATAGGAGAGAACAGAGAGAAACCTAAATATAAACACTGCTCCTGTATAAGAACGCTTCAACCTAGAAGAACAAAATTTGGTGAGCCAAGTGGGATTTGTGTACTGATCATTACCACCAAATATCATCAAGATTGGGTGAAAAAATATTTGCTTGTATTTCGGAAAATCGATATATCTTAGAAGCTTGGAAAAGGTTCTCAATGAAAGTGCTTTTCCATAGTCTGTGCCTAGGGCTACTTGAAGAGCACACAAAAAATAGAGACAAAACTGGGAACTCCTTTGTTTTGTCAAGTTTCAAAGAGCTACTAAAAACCATGTTGGATTTAGAGCTCCAAATTCATCTATCTATATAGGTTAAAACAGAGGGAAACCTTAATATAGAAACTGCTACTGTAGACGAACGCTTCAACCTAGAAGAACAAAATTTGGTGAGCCAAGTGGGATTTGTGTACTGATCATTACCACCAAGTATCATCAAGATTGGGTGAAAAAATATTTGCTGGTATTTCTTAACTCGTAATTTCTTGGAAACTTGGCATCCCCTTTCAATGAAAGTGCTTTTCCACAGACACTGCTTATGGCTATTTGAAGAGGAAACAAACCATAGATACAAAACTGAGAACTCCTTTATTTTGTCAAGTTTCAAAGAGCTACTACAAACCATGTTGGATTTAGAGTTCAAAATTCATCTATCTGTATAGGGGAGAACAGAGTGAAACCTAAAAATAAAAACTGCTAGTGTAAACGAACGCTTCAACTTAGAAGAACAAAATTTGGTGAGCCAAGTGGGATTTGTGTACTTGTCACTACCACCACGTATCATCAAGTTTGGGTGAAATAACATTTGCTGGTATTTCGAAACTCGCAATTTCTTGGAAGCTTGGCATCCGCTTTCAATGAAAGTGCTTTTCCACAGTCTGTGGCTAGGGCTACTTGAAGAGGAAACAAACCATAGAGACAAAACTGAGAACTCCTTTATTTTGTCAAGTTTCAAAGAGCTACTACTAACCATGTTGGATTTAGAATTCCAAATTCATCTATCTATATAGGTTAAAACAGAGGGAAACCTAAATATAAAAACTGCTACTGTAGACGAACGCTTCAACCTAGAAGAACAAAATTTGTTGAGCCAATTGGGATATGTGCACTGATCATTACCACCAAGTATCATCAAGATTGGGTGAAAAAATATTTGCAGGGATTTCGGAAACTCGTTATTTCTTAGAAGCTTGGCAACCCCTCTCAATGAAAGTGCTTTGCCACAGTCTGTGTCTAGGGCTACTTGAAAAGGAAACAAACCGTAGAGACAAAACTGAGAACTCCTTTATTTTGTCAAGTTTCAAAGAGCTACTACAAACTATGTTGGATTTAGAGTTCCAAATTCATCTACCTATATATTAGAGAACAGAGTGAAACCTAAAAATAAAAACTGCTATTGTAAACGACCGCTTCAACTTAGAAGAACAAAATTTGGTGAGCCAAGTGGGATTTGTGTACTTGTCATTCCCACAACGTATCATCAAGTTTGGGTGAAATAACATTTGCTGGTATTTCGAAACTCCTAATTTCTTGGAAGCTTGGCAACCCCTTTCAATGAAAGTGCTTTCCACAGTCTGTGCCTAGGGCTACTTGAAGAGGAAACAAACCATAGAGACAAAACTGAGAACTCCTTTATTTTTTCAAGTTTCAAAGAGCTACTACTAACCATGTTGGATTTAGAATTCCAAATTCATCTATCTATATAGGAGAGAACAGAGCGAAACCTAAATATAAAAACTGTTACGGTAGGCGAACGCTTCAACCTAGAAGAACAAAATTTGGTGAGGCAAGTGGGATTTGTGTACTGATCATTACCACGAAGTATCATCAAGTTTGGGTAAAAAAATATTTGCTGGTATTTCGGAAAATCGTTATTTCTTAGAAGCTTGGCAACCCCTCTCAATGAAAGTGCTTTTCCACAGTCTGTGCCTAGGGCTACTTGAAACGGAAACAAACCATAGACACAAAACTGAGAACTCCTTCATTTTGTCAAGTTTCAAAGAGCTACTAGAAACCATATTGAATTTAGAGTTTCAAATTCATCTATCTATATAGGAGAGAACAGAGTGAAACCAAAATATAAACACTGCTCCTGTAGACGAACGCTTAAACCTAGAATAACAAAATTTGGTGACCAAGTGGGATTAGTGTACTGATCATTACCACCAAGTGTCATCAAGATTGGGTGAATAAATATTTGCTGGTATTTCGGAAACTCCTTATTTCTTAGAAGCTTGGCAACACCTCTCAATGAAAGTGCTTTTCCACAGTCTGTGCCTAGGGATACTTGAAGAGGACACAAACAATAGAGACAAAACTGAGAACTACTTTTTTTTCGTCAAGTTTCAAAGAGCTACTACAAACCATGTTGGATTTACACTTCCAAATTTATCTATCTATATAGGAGAGAACAAAGTGAAACCTAAAAATAAAAACTGCTACTGTAAACGAACGCTTCAACCTAGAACAACATAATTTGGTGAGCCAAGTGGGATTAGTGTACTTGTCATTAACACCACGTGTCATCGAGATTGGGTGAAAAATATTTGCTGGTATTTCGAAAACTCGTGATTTCTTGGAAGCTTGCAAACCCCTTTAAATGAAAGTGCTTTTCCACAGTCTCTTCTTAGGGCTACTTGAGAGGAAACAAACCATAGAGACAAAACTGAGAAGTACTTTTTTTTGTCAAGTTTCAAAGAGCTACTGAAAACCATGTTGGATTTAGAGTTCCAAATTCAAATATCTATATAGGAGAGAACAAAGGAAAACCTAAATATAAAAACTGCTACTGTAGACGAACGCTTCAACCTAGAAGAACAAAATTTGGTGAGCCAAGTGGGATTTGTGTACTGATCATTACCACCAAGTATCATCAAATTGGGTAAAAAAATATTTGCTGGGATTTCGGAAACTAGTTATTTCTTAGAAGCATGGCAACCCCTCTCAATTAAAGTGATTTTCCACAATGTGTGCCTAGGGCTACTTGAAGAGGAAACAAACCATAGAGACAAAACTGAGAACTCCTTTATTTTGTCTAGTTTCAACGAGCTACGACAAACCATGTTGGATTTAGGGTTCCAAATTCATCTATCTCTATAGGAGACAACAGAGAGAAACCTAAATATAAACACTGCTCATAGAGACGAACGCTTCAACCTAGAAGAATAAAATTTGGTGAGCCAAGTGGGATTTGTGTACTGATCATTACCACCAAGTATCATCAAGATTGGGTGAAAAAATATTTGCTGGGTTTTCGGAAACTCGTTATTTCCTAGAAGCTTGGCAACCCCTCTCAATGAAAGTGATTTTCCACAGTCTGTGCCTAGAGCTACTTGAAGAGGACACAAAGAATAGAGAGAAAACTGAGAACTCCTTTATTTTGTCAAGTTTCAAAGAGCTACTAAAAACCATGTTGGATTTACAGTTCCAAATTCATCAATCTATATAGGAGAGAACAGAGTGAAACGTAAAAATAAAAACTGCTACTGTAAACGAACGCTTCAACTTAGAAGAACAAAATTCGCTGAGCCAAGTGGTATTTGTGTACTTGTCATTACCACCACGTATCATCAAGATTGGGTGAAAAAATATTTGCTGGTATTTCGGAAACTCGTAATTTCTTGGAAGCTTGGCAACCCCTTTCAATGAAAGTGGTTTTCCACAGTCTGTGCCTAGGGCTACTTGAAGAGGTAACAAACCATGGAGACAAAACTGAGAACTCCTTTATTTTGTCAAGTTTCAAAGAGCTACGACAAACAATGTTGGATTTAGAGTTCCAAATTCATCTATCTATATAGGAGAGAACAGAGTGAAACCTAAATATAAACACGGCTCCTGTAGACGAATGCTTCAACCTAGAAGAACAAAAATTGGTGTGCCAAGTGGGATTTGTGTACTGATCATTACCACCAAGTGTGATCAAGATTGGGTGAAAAAATATTTGCTGGTATTTCGGAAACTCGTTATTTCTTAGAAGATTGTCAACCCCTCTCAATGAAAGTGCTTTTCCACAGTCTATGCCTAGAGCTACTTGAAGAGGACACAAAGAATAGAGAGAAAACTGAGAACTCCTTTATTTTGTCAAGTTTGAAAGAGCTACTACAAACCATGTTGGATTTAGAGTTACAAATTCATCAATCCATATAGGAGAGAACAGAGTGAAACTTAAAAATAAAAACTGCTACTGTAAACGAACGCTTTAACTTAGAAGAAAAAAATTCGGTGAGCTAAGTGGAATTTGTGTACTTGTCATTACCACCACGTATCATCAAGATTTGGTGAAAAAATATTTGCTGGTATTTCGGAAACTCGTATTTCATGGAAGCTTGGCAACCGCTTTCAATGAAAGTGTTTTTCCACAGTCTCTGCATAGGGCTACTTGAAGAGGAAACAAACAATACAGACAAAACTGAGAACTACTTTTTTTCGTCAAATTTCAAAGAGCTACTACAAACCATGTTGGATATTGAGTTCCAATTCATCTATCTATATAGGAGAGAACAGAGTGAAACCTAAAAATACAAACTGCTACTGCAAAAGAATGCTTCAAACTAGAAAAACAAAATTTGGTGATCCAAGTGGGATTTGTGTACTTGTCATTACCACCACGTATCATCAAGATTGGGTGAAAAAATATTTGCTGGTATTTCGAAACTCGTAATTTCTTGGAAGCTTGGCAACAGCTTTCAATGAAAGTGCTTTTCCACCGTCTCTGCTTAGGGCTACTTGAAGAGGAAACAAACCATATAGACAAAACTGAGAAGTACTTTTTTTCGTCAAGCTTCAAAGACCTACTACAAACCATGTTGGATTTAGAGTTCCAAATTCATCTATCTATACAGGAGAGAACAGAGTGAAACATACAAATAAAAACTAATACTGTAAACGAATGCTTCAACCTAGAAGAACAAAATTTGGTGATCCAAGTGGGATTTGTGTAATGATCATTACCACCAAGTATCATCAAGATTGGGTGAAAAAAAAATTGATGGTATTTCGAAAACTCGTTATTTTTTAGAAGCTTGGCAACCCCTGTCAATGAACGTGCTTTTCCCCACTCTATCCTAGGGCTACTTGAAGAGGAAACAAACCATAGAGACATAACTGAGTACTCCTTTATTTTGTCAAGTTTCAAAGAGCTACTACAAATTATGTTGGATTTAGAGTTCCAAATTCATATATCTATATAGGACAGAACAGAGGGAAACCTAAATATAAAAACTGCGACTGTAGACAAATGCTTCAACCTAGAAGAACAAAATTTGGTGAGCCATGTGAGATTTGTGTACTGATCATTACCACCAAGTATCATCAAGATTGGTGAAAAAATATTTGCTGGTATTTTGAAAAATCGTTATTACTTAGAAGCTTGGCAACCCCTCTCAATGAAAGTGCTTTTCCACAGTCTGTGCCTAGGGATACTTGAAGAGGACACAAACAATAGAGACAAAACTGAGACCTCCTTTTTTTGTCAAGTTTCAAAGAGCTACTACAAACTATGTTGGATTTAGAGTTCCAAATTCAAATATCTATATAGGAGAGAACAGAGGAAAACCTAAATATAAAAACTGCTACTGTAGACGAACGCTTCAACCTTGAAGAACAAAATTTGGTGAGCCAAGTGGGATTTGTGTACTGATCATTACCACCAAGTATCATCAAGTTTGGGTGCAAAAATATTTGATGGTATTTAGGAAACTCGTTATTTCTTAGAAGCTTGGCAACCACTTTCAATGAAAGTGTTTTTCCACCGTCTGTGCCTAGGGTTACTTGGAGAGGAAACAAACCATTGAAACAAAACTGAGAACTCCTTTATTTTGTCAAATTTCAAAGAGCTGCTAAAAACCATGTTGGATTTAGAGTTCAAAATTCTTCTATATATAGGAGAGAACAGAGTGAAACCTAAAAATAAAAACTGCTACTGTAAACGAACGCTTCAACTTAGAAGAACAAAATTCGGTGAGCCAAGTGGGATTTGTGTACTTGTCATTACCACCACGTATCATCAAGATTGGGTGAAAACATATATGCTGGTATTTCTTAACTGGTAATTTCTTGGAAGCTTGGCAACCCCTTTCAATCAAAGTCCTTTTCCACAGTGTCTGCCTAGGGCTACTTGAAGAGGTAACAAACCATAGATACAAAACTTAGAACTACATTTTTTCGTCAAGTTTAAAAGAGCTACTACAAACCATGTTGGATTTACACTTCCAAATTCACCTATCTTTATGGGAGAGAACAGAGGAAAACCTAAATAATAAAACTGCTACTGTAGACGAACGCTTCAACCTAGAAGAACAAAATTTGGTGAGATAAGTCGGATTTGTGTACTGATGATTACCACCAAGTATCATCAAGATTGGGTGAAAAAATATTTGCTGGTATTTCGTAAACTCGTTATTTCTTAGAAGATTGGCAACCCCTCTAAATGAAAGTCCTTTTCCACAGTCTGTGCCTAGGGCTACTTGAAGAGGAAACAAACCATAGAGACAAAACTGAGAACTCCTTTTTTTTTGTCAAGTTTCAAAGAGCTACTACAAACCATGTTGGATTTACACTTCCAAATTCATTTTTCCACAGTCTCTGCTTAGGGCTACTTGAAGAGGAAACAAACCATAGAGACAAAACTGAGAACTACTTTTTTGTCAAGTTTCAAAGAGCTACTACAAACAATGTTGGATTTACACTTCCAAATTCATCTATCTATATAGGAGAGAACAGAGGGAAACCTAAAAATTAAAACTGCTACTGTAAACGAACGCTTCAACCTAGAACAACAAAATTTGGTGAGCCAAATGGGATTTGTGTACTTGTCATTACCTCCACGTATCATCAAGATTGGGTGAAAAAATATTTGATGGTATTTCGAAAACTCGTTATTTCTTAGAAGCTTGGCCACCCCTGTCAATGGAAATGCTTTTCCGCACTCTATCCTAGGGCTACATGAAGAGGATACAAACCATAGAGACATAACTGAGAACTACTTTATTTTGTCAAGTTTCAAAGAGCTACTACAAATTATGTTGGATTTAGAGTTCCAAATTCATCTATCTATATAGGAGAGAAGAGAGTGAAACCTAAATATAAACACTGCTTCTGTAGACGAACGCTTCTACCTAGAAGAACAAAATTTGGTGAGCCAGGTGGGATTTGTGTACTGATGATTACCACCAAGTATCATCAAGATTGGGTTAAAAAATATTTGCTGGTATTTCGGAAACTCGTTATTTCTTAGAAGATTGGCAACCCCTCTCAATGAAAGTGCTTTTCCACAGTCTGTGCCTAGGGCTACTTGAAGAGGAAACAAACCATAGAGACAAAACTGAGAACTACTTTTTTTTGTCTAGATTCAAAGAGCTACTACAAACCATGTTGGATTTAGAGTTCCAAATTCATCTATCTATATAGGAGAGAACAGAGGGAAGCCTAAAAATAAAAACTGCTACTGTAAATGAATGCTTCAACCTAGAACAAAAAAATTTGGTGAGCCAAATGGGATTTGTGTACTTGTCATTAAAACCACGTATCATCAAGATTGGTTGAAAAAATATTTGCTGGTATTTCGGAAACTCGTAATTTCTTGGAAGTTTGGCAACCCCTCTCAATGAAAGTGCTTTTCCACAGTCTCTGCTTAGGGCTACTTGAAGAGGAAACAAACCATAGAGACAAAACTGAGAACTACTTTTTTTTGTCAAGTTTAAAGGAGCTAAAACAAACCATGTTGGATTTAGAGTTTCAAATTCATCTATCTATATAGGAGAAAACAGAGGGAAACCTAAACATAAAAACTTTTACCGTAGACGAACGCTTCAACCTAGAAGAACAAAACTTGGTGAGCCAAGTGGGATTTGTGTACTGATCATTACCACCAAGTATCATCATGATTGGGTGAAAAAATATTTGCTGGTATTTCGGAAACTTGTTATTTCTTAGAAGCTTGGCAACCCCTCTCAATGAAAGTGCTTTTCCACAGTCAGTGCCTAGGGCTACTGGAAGAGGAAACAAACCATAGAGACAAAAATCAGAACTCCTTTATTTTGTCAAGTTTTATAGAGCTACTACAAACCATGTTGGATTTAGAGTTCCAAATTCATCTATCACTATAGGAGAGAACAGAGTGAAACCTAAATATAAACACTGCTCCTGTAGACGAAGGCTTTAACCTAGAAGAACAAAAATTGGTGAGCCAAGTGGGATATGTGTACTGATCATTACCACCACGTATCATCAAAACTGGGTGAAAAAATATTTGCTGGTATTTCGGAAACTCGTAATTTCTTGGAAGATTGGCAACTCCTTTCAATGAAAGTGCTTTTCCGCAGTCTCTGCTTAGGGCTACTTGAAGAGGAAACAAACCATAGAGACAAAACTGAGAACTACTTTTTTTCGTCAAGTTTCAAAGAGCTACTACAAACCATGTTTGAGAAAGAGTTCCAAATTCATCTATCTATATATGAGGGTACAGAGTGAAAACTAAAAATAAAAACTGCTACTGTAAATGAAGGCTTCAACCTTGAACAACAAATTTGGTGAGCCAAATGGGATTTGTGTACTTGTCATTACCACCAAGTATCATCAAGATTGGGTGAAAAAATATTTGCTGGTATTTCCGAAACTCATAATTTCTTGGAAGATTGTCAACCCCTTTCAATGAAAGGGCTTTTCTACCGTCTCTGCTTAGGGCTACTTGAAGAGGAAACAAACCATAGAGCCAAAACTGAGAACTACTTTTTTTCGTCAAGATTCAAAGAGCTACTACAAACCATGTTGGATTTAGTGATCCAAATTCATCTATCCATATAGGAGAGAACAGAGTGAAACCTAAAAATAAAAACTGCTACTGTAAATGAAGGCTTCAACTTAGAAGAACAAAATTTGGTTAGCCAAGTGGGATTTGTGTACTTGTCATTACCACCACGTATCATCAAGATTGGGTGAAAAAATATTTGCTGGTATTTCGGAAACTCGTAATTTCTTGGAAGTTTGGCAACCGCTTTCAATGAAAGTGCTTTTCCACAGTCTCTGCTTAGGGCTACTTGAAGAGGAAACAAACCATAGAGACAAAACTGAGAACTACTTTTTTTCGTCAAGATTCGAAGAGCTACTACAAACCATGTTGGATTTAGAGTTCCAAATTCATCTATCTATATAGAAGAGAACAGAGGGAAACCTAAAAATAAAAACTGCTACTGTAAATGAATGCTTCAACCTAGAACAACAAAATTTGGTGAGCCAAATGGGATTTGTGTACTTGTCATTAAAACCACGTATCATCAAGATTGGTTGAAAAAATATTTGCTGGTATTTCGGAAACTCGTAATTTCTTGGAAGTTTGGCAACCCCTCTCAATGAAAGTGCTTTTCCACAGTCTCTGCTTAGGGCTACTTTTAGAGGAAACAAACCATATAGACAAAACTGAGAACTACTTTTTTTTGTCAAGTTTAAAGGAGCTAAAACAAACCATGTTGGATTTAGAGTTTCAAATTCATCTATCTATATAGGAGAAAACAGAGGGAAACCTAAACATAAAAACTTCTACCGTAGACGAACGCTTCAACCTAGAAGAACAAAACTTGGTGAGCCAAGTGGGATTTGTGTACTGATCATTACCACGAAGTATCATCAAGATTGGGTGAAAAAATATTTGCTGGTATTTCGGAAACTCGTTATTTCTTAGAAGTTTGGCAACCCCTCTCAATGAAAGTGTTTTTCCACAGTCTGTGCCTAGGGCTACTGGAAGAGGAAACAAAACATAGAGACAAAACTGAGAACTCCTTTATTTTGTCAAGTTTTATAGAGCTACTACAAACCATGTTGGATTTAGAGTTCGAAATTCATCTATCTCTATAGGAGAGAACAGAGTGAAACCTAAATATAAACACTGCTCCTGTAGACGAACGCTTTAACCTAGAAGAACAAAATTTGGTGAGCCAAGTGGGATATGTGTACTGATCATTACCACCACGTATCATCAAGATAGGGTGAAAAAATATTTGCTGGTATTTCAGAACCTCATAATTTCTTGGAAGCTCAGCAACCCCTTTCAATGAATGTGCTTTTTCACTGTCTCTTCTTAGGGCTACTTGAAGAGGAAACAAAAAAACGAGACAAAACAGAGAACTACTTTTTTTCATCAAGTTTCAACGAGCTACTACAAACCATGTTGGATTTAGAGATCCAAATTCATCTATCTATATAGGAGGGAACAGAGTGAAAACTAAAATAAAAACTGCTACTGTAAATGAAGGCTTCAACCTAGAACAACAAAATTTGGTGAGCCAAATGGGATTTGTGAACTTGTCATTACCACCAAGTATCATCAAGATTGGGTGAAAAAATAATTGCTTGTATATCGGAAACTCGTAATTTCTTGGAAGTTTGGCAATCCCTATCAATGAAAGGTATTTTCCACAGTCTGTGCTTAGGGCTACTTGAAGAGGAAACAAACCATAGAGAAAAAACTGAGAACTACTTTTTTTTGTCAAGTTTCAAAGAGCTACTACAAACCATGTTGGATTTAGAGTTCCAAATTCATCTATCTATGTAGGAGAGAACAGAGAGAAACATAAAGAAAAAAACTGGTACCATAGACGAACGCTTCAACCTAGAAGAACAAAATTTGGTGAGCCATGTGGGATTTGTGTACTGATCATTACCACCAAGTATCATCAAGATTGGATGAAAAAATATTTGCTGGTATTTCTGAAACTCGTTATTTCTAAGAAGCTTGGCAACCCCTCTCAATGAAAGTGCTTTTCCACCGTCTGTGCCTAGGGCTACATGAAGAGGAAACAAACCATAGAGACAAAACTGAGACCTCCTTTATTTTGTCAAGTTTTAAACAGCTACTACAAACCATGTTGGATTTAGAGTTCCAAATTCATCTATCTCTATAGGAGAGATCAGAGTGATACCTAAAAATAAAAACTGCTACTGTAAACGAACGCTTCAACTTAGAAGAACAAAATTTGGTGACGCAAGTGGGATTTGTGTAATTGTCATTACCACCACGTATCATCAAGATTGGGTGAAAAAATATTTGCTGGTATTTCGGAAACTCGTAATTTCTTGGAAGCTTGGCAAACGCTTTCAATGAAAGTGCTTTTCCTCAATCTCTGCTTAGGGCTACTTTAAGAGGAAACAAACCATAGAGACAAAACTGAGAACTATTTTTTTTTCGTCAAGATTCAAAGAGCTACTACAGACCATGTTGGATTTAGAGTTCCAAATTCATCTATCTATATAGGAGAGAACAGAGGGAAACCTAAAAATAAAAACTGCTACTGTAAATGAATGCTTCAACCCAGAACAACAAAATTTGGTGAGCCAAATGGGATTTGTGTACTTGTCATTAAAACCACGTATCATCAAGATTGGTTGAAAAATATTTGCTGGTATTTAGAATACTCGTAATTTCTTGGAATTTGGCAACCCCTCTCAATGAAAATGCTTTTCCACAGTCTCTGCTTAGGGCTACTTGAAGAGGAAAAAAACCATAGAGACAAAACTGAGATCTACTTTTTTTGTCAAGTTTAAAGGAGCTGAAACAAACCATGTTGGATTTAGAGTTTCAAATTCATCTATCTATATAGGAGAAAACAGAGGGAAACCTAAACATAAAAACTGATACCGTACACGAACGCTTCAACCTAGAAGACCAAAACTTGGTGAGCCAAGTGGGATTTGTGTACTGATCATTACCACCAAGTATCATCATGATTGGGTGAAAAAATATTTGCTGGTATTTCGAAAACTCGTTATTTCTTAGAAGCTTGGAAACCCCTCTCAATGAAAGTGCTTTTCCACAGTCTGTTCCTAGGGCTACTGGAAGAGGAAACAAACCATAGAGACAAAACTGAGAACTCCTTTATTTTGTCAAGTTTATAGAGGTACTACAAACCATGTTGGATTTAGAGTTCCAATAAATCTATCACTATAGGAGAGAACAGAGTGAAACCTAAATATAAACACTGCTCCTGTAGACGAACGCTTTAACCTAGAAGAACAAAATTTGGTGAGCCAAGTGGGATATGTGTACTGATCATTACCACCACGTATCATCAAGATTGGGTGATAAAATATTTGCTGGTATTTCAGAAACTCGTAATTTCTTGGAAGATTGGGAACACCTTTCAATGAAAGTGCTTTTCCACAGTCTCTGCTTAGGGCTACTTGAAGAGGAAACAAACCATAGAGACAAAACTGAGAACTACTTTTTTTTTGTCAAGTTTCAAAGAGCTACTACAAACCATGTTGGATTTAGAGTTCCAAAATCATCTATCTCTATAGGAGAGAACAGAGTGATTCCTAAAAAAAAATCTGCTACTGTAAACGAACGCTTCAACTTAGAAGAACAAAATTTGGTGAGGCAAGTGGGATTTGTGTACTTGTCATTACCACCACGTATCATCAAGATTGGGTGAAAAAATATTTGCTGGTATTTCGGAAACTCGTAATTTCTTGGAAGCTTTTCAAACGCTTTCTATGAAAGTGCTTTTCCAAAGTCTCTGCTTAGGGCTACTTGAAGAGGAAACAAACCATAGAGACAAAACTGAGAACTTATTTTTTTCGTCAAGTTTCAAAGAGCTACTACAAACCATTTTGGATTTAGAGTTCCAAATTCATCTATCTATATTGAAGAGAACAGAGTGAAACCTAATTATAAACACTGCTCCTGTAGACGAACGCTTCAACCTAGAAGAACAAAATTTGGTGAGCCAAGTGGGATATGTGTACTGATCAGTACCACCAAGTATCATGAAGATTGTGTAAAAAAATATTTCCTGGTATTTCAGAAACTCGTAATTTCTTGGAAGCTTGGCATCGCTTTCAATGAAAGTGCTTTTCCAGAGTCTCTGCTTAGGGCTACTTGAAGAGGAAACAAACCATAGAGACAAAACTGAGAGCCACATTTTTCGTCACGTTTAAAGAGCTACTACAAACCATGTTGGATTTAGAGTTCCAAATTCATCTATCTATATAGGAGGGAACAGAGTGAAACCTAAAAATCAAAACTGCTACTGTAAATGAACGCTTCAACCTAGAACAACAAAATTTGGTGAGCCAAATGGGATCTGTGTACTTGTCATTACCACCACGTATCATCAAGATTGGGTGAAAAAATATTTGCTGGTATTTCGGAAACTCGCAATTTCTTGGAAGCTTGGCAACCCCTTTCAATGAAAGTGCTTTTCCACAGTCTGTTCCTAGGGCTACTTGAAGAGGTAACAAACCATAGAGAAAAAACTGAGAACTCCTTTATTTTGTCAATTTTCAAAGAGCTACGAGAAACCATGTTGGATTTAGAGTTCCAAATTCATCTATCTATATAGGAGGGAACAGAGTGAAACCTAAAAGTAAAAACTCCTACTGTAAATGAAGGCTTCAACCTAGAACAACAAATTTGGTGAGCCAAATGGGATTTGTGTACTTGTCATTACCACCAAGTATCATCAAGATTGGGTGAAAAAATATTTGCTGGTATTTCGGAAACTCGTAATTTCTTGGAAGTTTGTCAACGCCTTTCAATGAAAGAGCTTTTCTACCGTCTCTGCTTAGGGCTACTTGAAGAGGAAACAAACCATAGAGACAAAACTGAGAGCTGTTTTTTTTCGTCACGTTTCAAAGAGCTACTACAAACCATGTTGGATTTAGTGATCCAAATTCATCTATCCATATAGGAGAGAACAAGTGAAACCTAAAAATAAAAAATGTTACTGTAAATGAAGGCTTCAACTTAGAAGAACAAAATTTGGTGAGCCAAGTGGGATTTGTGTACTTGTCATTATCACCACGTATCATCAAGATTGGGGGAAAAAATATTTGCTGGTATTTCGGAAACTCGTTATATCTTGGAAGCTTGGCAACCGCTTTCAATTAAAGTGCTTTTCCACAGTCTCTGCTTTGGCCTACTTGAAGAGGAAAGAAACCAAAGAGACAAAACTGAGAACTATTTTTTTTCGTCAAGATTAAAAGAGCTACTACAGACCATGTTGGATTTA
Organism: Callospermophilus lateralis; assembly: GCF_048772815.1. Taxonomy (NCBI): domain Eukaryota; kingdom Metazoa; phylum Chordata; class Mammalia; order Rodentia; family Sciuridae; genus Callospermophilus; species Callospermophilus lateralis. The sequence goes on along the minus strand of NC_135310.1, from coordinate 135,093,314 downwards.
GAGTTCCAAATTCATCTATCTATATAGGAGAAAACAGAGGGAAACCTAAACATAAAAACTGCTACCGTAGACGAACGCTTCAACCTAGAAGAACAAAACTTGGTGAGCCAAGTGGGATTTGGGTACTGATCATTACCACCAAGTATCATCATGATTGGGTTAAAAAATATTTGCTGGTATTTCGAAAACTCGTTATTTCTTAGAAGCTTGGCAACCCCTCTCAATGAAAGTGCTTTTCCACAGTCTGTGCCTAGGGCTACTGGAAGAGGAAACAATCCATAGAGACAAAACTGAGAACTCCTTTATTTTGTCAAGTTTATAGAGGTACTACAAACCATGTTGGATTTAGAGTTCCAATAAATCTATCACTATAGGAGAGAACAGAGTGAAACCTAAATATAAACACTGCTCCTGTAGACGAACGCTTTAACCTAGAAGAACAAAATTTGGTGAGCCAAGTGGGATATGTGTACTGATCATTACCACCACGTATCATCAAGATTGGGTGATAAAATATTTGCTGGTATTTCAGAAACTCGTAATTTCTTGGAAGGTTGGCAACACCTTTCAATGAAAGTGCTTTTCCACAGTCTCTGCTTAGGGCTACTTGAAGAGGAAACAAACCATAGAGACAAACTGAGAACTACTTTTTTTTTGTCAAGTTTCAAAGAGCTACTACAAACCATGTTGGATTTAGAGTTCCAAAATCATCTATCTCTATAGGAGAGAACAGAGTGATTCCTAAAAAAAAATCTGCTACTGTAAACGAACGCTTCAACTTAGAAGAACAAAATTTGGTGAGGCAAGTGGGATTTGTGTACTTGTCATTACCACCACGTATCATCAAGATTGGGTGAAAAATATTTGCTGGTATTTCGGAAACTCGTAATTTCTTGGAAGCTTTTCAAACGCTTTCTATGAAAGTGCTTTTCCAAAGTCTCTGCTTAGGGCTACTTGAAGAGGAAACAAACCATAGAGACAAAACTGAGAACTTATTTTTTTCGTCAAGTTTCAAAGAGCTACTACAAACCATTTTGGATTTAGAGTTCCAAATTCATCTATCTATATTGAAGAGAACAGAGTGAAACCTAATTATAAACACTGCTCCTGTAGACGAACGCTTCAACCTAGAAGAACAAAATTTGGTGAGCCAAGTGGGATATGTGTACTGATCAGTACCACCAAGTATCATGAAGATTGTGTAAAAAAATATTTCCTGGTATTTCAGAAACTCGTAATTTCTTGGAAGCTTGGCATCGCTTTCAATGAAAGTGCTTTTCCAGAGTCTCTGCTTAGGGCTACTTGAAGAGGAAACAAACCATAGAGACAAAACTGAGAGCCACATTTTTCGTCACGTTTAAAGAGCTACTACAAACCATGTTGGATTTAGAGTTCCAAATTCATCTATCTATATAGGAGGGAACAGAGTGAAACCTAAAAATCAAAACTGCTACTGTAAATGAACGCTTCAACCTAGAACAACAAAATTTGGTGAGCCAAATGGGATCTGTGTACTTGTCATTACCACCACGTATCATTAAGTTTGGGTGAAAAAATATTTGCTGGTAATTCGGAAACTCGCAATTTCTTGGAAGCTTGGCAACCCCTTTCAATGAAAGTGCTTTTCCACAGTCTGTTCCTAGGGCTACTTGAAGAGGTAACAAACCATAGAGAAAAAACTGAGAACTCCTTTATTTTGTCAATTTTCAAAGAGCTACGAGAAACCATGTTGGATTTAGAGTTCCAAATTCATCTATCTATATAGGAGGGAACAGAGTGAAACCTAAAAGTAAAAACTCCTACTGTAAATGAAGGCTTCAACCTAGAACAACAAATTTGGTGAGCCAAAAGGGATTTGTGTACTTGTCATTACCATCAAGTATCATCAAGATTGGGTGAAAAAATATTTGCTGGTATTTCGGAAACTCGTAATTTCTTGGAAGTTTGTCAACCCCTTTCAATGAAAGAGCTTTTCTACCGTCTCTGCTTAGGGCTACTTGAAGAGGAAACAAACCATAGAGACAAAACTGAGAGCTGTTTTTTTTCGTCACGTTTCAAAGAGCTACTACAAACCATGTTGGATTTAGTGATCCAAATTCATCTATCCATATAGGAGAGAACAAGTGAAACCTAAAAATAAAAACTGTTACTGTAAATGAAGGCTTCAACTTAGAAGAACAAAATTTGGTGAGCCAAGTGGGATTTGTGTACTTGTCATTATCACCACGTATCATCAAGATTGGGTGAAAAAATATTTGCTGGTATTTCGGAAACTCGTTATATCTTGGAAGCTTGGCAACCGCTTTCAATGAAAGTGCTTTTCCACAGTCTCTGCTTTGGGCTACTTGAAGAGGAAAGAAACCAAAGAGACAAAACTGAGAACTATTTTTTTTCGTCAAGATTAAAAGAGCTACTACAGACCATGTTGGATTTAGAGTTCCAAATTCATCTATCTATATAGGAGAAAACAGAGGGAAACCTAAACATAAAAACTGCTACCGTAGACGAACGCTTCAACCTAGAAGAACAAAACTTGGTGAGCCAAGTGGGATTTGTGTACTGATCATTACCACTAAGTATCATCATGATTGGGTGAAAAAATATTTGCTGGTATTTCGTAAACTCGTTATTTCTTAGAAGCTTGGCAACCCCTCTCAATGAAAGTGCTTTTCCACAGTCTGTGCCTAGGGCTACTGGAAGAGGAAACAAACCATAGAGACAAAACTGAGAACTCCTTTATTTTGTCAAGTTTTATAGAGCTACTACAAACCATGTTGGATTTATAGTTCCAATAAATCTATCACTATAGGAGAGAACAGAGTGAAACCTAAATATAAACACTGCTCCTGTAGACGAACGCTTTAACCTAGAAGAACAAAATTTGGTGAGCCAAGTGGGATTTGTGTACTGATCATTACCACCACGTATCATCAAGATTGGGTGATAAAATATTTGCTGGTATTTCGGAAACTCGTAATTTCTTGGAAGGTTGGCAACACCTTTCAATGAAAGTGCTTTTCCACAGTCTCTGCTTAGGGCTACTTGAAGAGGAAACAAACCATAGAGACAAAACTGAGAACTACTTTTTTTTTGTCAAGTTTCAAAGAGCTACTACAAACCATGTTGGATTTAGAGTTCCAAAATCATCTATCTCTATAGGAGAGAACAGAGTGATTCCTAAAAAAAAACTGCTACTGTAAATGAATGCTTCAACCTAGAACAACAAAATTTGGTGAGGCAAGTGGGATTTGTGTACTTGTCATTACCACCATGTATCATCAAGATTGGGTGAAAAAATATTTGCTGGTATTTCGGAAACTCGTAATTTCTTGGAAGTTTGGCAAACGCTTTCAAAGAAAGTGCTTTTCCAATGTCTCTGCTTAGGGCTACTTGAAGAGGAAACAAACCATAGAGACAAAACTGAGAACTACTTTTTTTGTCAAGGTTAAAGGAGCTAAAAGAAACCATGTTGGATTTAGAGTTTCAAATTCATCTATCTATATAGGAGAAAACAGAGGGAAACCTAAACATAAAAACTGCTACCGTAGACGAACGCTTCAACGTAGAAGAACAAAACTCGGTGAGCCAAGAGGGATTTGTGTACTGATCATTACCACCAAGTATCATCATGATTGGGTGAAAAAATATTTGCTGGTATTTTGGAAACTCGTTATTTCTTAGAAGCTTGGCAACCCCTCTCAATGAAAGTGATTTTCCACAGTCTGTGCCTTGGGCTACTGGAAGAGGAAACAAACCATAGATACAAAACTGAGAACTCCTTTATTTTGTCAAGTTTTATAGAGCTACTACAAACCATGTTGGATTTAGAGTTCCAAATTCATCTATCACTATAGGAGAGAACAGAGTGAAACCTAAATAGAAACACTGCTCCTGTAGACGAACGCTTTAACCTAGAAGAACAAAATTTGGTGAGCCAAGTGGGATATGTGTACTGATCATTACCACCACGTATCATCAAGATTAGGTGAAAAAATATTTGCTGGTATTTCGGAAACTCGTAATTTCTTGGAAGGTTGGCAACCCCTTTCAATGAAAGTGCTTTTCCACAGTCTCTCCTTAGGGCTACTTGAAGAGAAAACAAACCATAGAGACAAAACTGAGAACTACCTTTTTTTTTGTCAAGTTTCAAAGAGCTACTACAAACCATGTTGGATTTAGAGTTCCAAACTCATCTATCTCTATAGGAGAGAACAGAGTGATTCCTAAAAAAAAAAAAAAAAAAAAAAAACTGCTACTGTAAACGAACGCATCAACTTAGAAGAACAAAATTTGGTGAGCCAAGTGGGATTTGTGTACTTGTCATTACCACCACGTATCATCAAGATTGGGTGAAAAAATATTTGCTGGTATATCGGAAACTCGTAATTTCTTGGAAGTTTGGCAATCCCTTTCAATGAAAGGGCTTTTCCACAGTCTCTGCTTAGGGCTACTTGAAGAGGAAACAAACCATAGAGACAAAACTGAGAACTACTTTTTTTGTCAGGTTTCAAAGAGCTACTACAAACCATGTTGGATTTAGAGTTCCAAAATCATCTATCTCTATAGGAGAGAACAGAGTGATTCCTAAAAAAAAACTGCTACTGTAAATGAATGCTTCAACCTAGAACAACAAAATTTGGTGAGGCAAGTGGGATTTGTGTACTTGTCATTACCACCATGTATCATCAAGATTGGGTGAAAAAATATTTGCTGGTATTTCGGAAACTCGTAATTTCTTGGAAGTTTGGCAAACGCTTTCAAAGAAAGTGCTTTTCCAATGTCTCTGCTTAGGGCTACTTGAAGAGGAAACAAACCATAGAGACAAAACTGAGAACTACTTTTTTTGTCAAGGTTAAAGGAGCTAAAAGAAACCATGTTGGATTTAGAGTTTCAAATTCATCTATCTATATAGGAGAAAACAGAGGGAAACCTAAACATAAAAACTGCTACCGTAGACGAACGCTTCAACGTAGAAGAACAAAACTCGGTGAGCCAAGAGGGATTTGTGTACTGATCATTACCACCAAGTATCATCATGATTGGGTGAAAAAATATTTGCTGGTATTTTGGAAACTCGTTATTTCTTAGAAGCTTGGCAACCCCTCTCAATGAAAGTGATTTTCCACAGTCTGTGCCTTGGGCTACTGGAAGAGGAAACAAACCATAGATACAAAACTGAGAACTCCTTTATTTTGTCAAGTTTTATAGAGCTACTACAAACCATGTTGGATTTAGAGTTCCAAATTCATCTATCACTATAGGAGAGAACAGAGTGAAACCTAAATAGAAACACTGCTCCTGTAGACGAACGCTTTAACCTAGAAGAACAAAATTTGGTGAGCCAAGTGGGATATGTGTACTGATCATTACCACCACGTATCATCAAGATTAGGTGAAAAAATATTTGCTGGTATTTCGGAAACTCGTAATTTCTTGGAAGGTTGGCAACCCCTTTCAATGAAAGTGCTTTTCCACAGTCTCTCCTTAGGGCTACTTGAAGAGGAAACAAACCATAGAGACAAAACTGAGAACTACCTTTTTTTTTGTCAAGTTTCAAAGAGCTACTACAAACCATGTTGGATTTAGAGTTCCAAACTCATCTATCTCTATAGGAGAGAACAGAGTGATTCCTAAAAAAAAAAAAAAAAAAAAAAAAAAAAACTGCTACTGTAAACGAACGCATCAACTTAGAAGAACAAAATTTGGTGAGCCAAGTGGGATTTGTGTACTTGTCATTACCACCACGTATCATCAAGATTGGGTGAAAAAATATTTGCTGGTATATCGGAAACTCGTAATTTCTTGGAAGTTTGGCAATCCCTTTCAATGAAAGGGCTTTTCCACAGTCTCTGCTTAGGGCTACTTGAAGAGGAAACAAACCATAGAGACAAAACTGAGAACTACTTTTTTTGTCAGGTTTCAAAGAGCTACTACAAACCATGTTGGATTTAGAGTTTCAAATTCATCTATCTATGTAGGACAGAACAGAGGGAAACCTAAACAAAAAAACTGCTACCATAGAAGAACGCTTCAACGTAGAAGAAAAAAATTTGGTGAGCCAAGTGGGATTTGTGTACTGATCATTACCACCAAGTATCATCAGGATTGGGTGAAAAAAATATTTGCTGGTATTTCGGAAACTCGTTATTTCTAAGAAGCTTGGCAACCCCTCTCAATGAAAGTGCTTTTCCACAGTTTCTGCTTAGGGCTACTTGAAGAGGAAACAAACCATGGAGACAAAACTGAGAACTACTTTTTTTGTCAAATTTAAAGGAGCTAAAACAAACCATGTTGGATTTAGAGTTTCAAATTCATCTATCTATATAGGAGAAAACAGAGGGAAACCTAAACATAAAAACTGCTACCGTAGACGAACGCTTCAACCTAGAAGAACAAAACTTGGTGAGCCAAGTGGGATTTGTGTACTGATCATTACCACTAAGTATCATCATGATTGGGTGAAAAAATATTTGCTGGTATTTCGTAAACTCGTTATTTCTTAGAAGCTTGGCAACCCCTCTCAATGAAAGTGCTTTTCCACAGTCTGTGCCTAGGGCTACTGGAAGAGGAAACAAACCATAGAGACAAAACTGAGAACTCCTTTATTTTGTCAAGTTTTATAGAGCTACTACAAACCATGTTGGATTTATAGTTCCAATAAATCTATCACTATAGGAGAGAACAGAGTGAAACCTAAATATAAACACTGCTCCTGTAGACGAACGCTTTAACCTAGAAGAACAAAATTTGGTGAGCCAAGTGGGATTTGTGTACTGATCATTACCACCACGTATCATCAAGATTGGGTGATAAAATATTTGCTGGTATTTCGGAAACTCGTAATTTCTTGGAAGGTTGGCAACACCTTTCAATGAAAGTGCTTTTCCACAGTCTCTGCTTAGGGCTACTTGAAGAGGAAACAAACCATAGAGACAAAACTGAGAACTACTTTTTTTTTGTCAAGTTTCAAAGAGCTACTACAAACCATGTTGGATTTAGAGTTCCAAAATCATCTATCTCTATAGGAGAGAACAGAGTGATTCCTAAAAAAAAACTGCTACTGTAAATGAATGCTTCAACCTAGAACAACAAAATTTGGTGAGGCAAGTGGGATTTGTGTACTTGTCATTACCACCATGTATCATCAAGATTGGGTGAAAAAATATTTGCTGGTATTTCGGAAACTCGTAATTTCTTGGAAGTTTGGCAAACGCTTTCAAAGAAAGTGCTTTTCCAATGTCTCTGCTTAGGGCTACTTGAAGAGGAAACAAACCATAGAGACAAAACTGAGAACTACTTTTTTTGTCAAGGTTAAAGGAGCTAAAAGAAACCATGTTGGATTTAGAGTTTCAAATTCATCTATCTATATAGGAGAAAACAGAGGGAAACCTAAACATAAAAACTGCTACCGTAGACGAACGCTTCAACGTAGAAGAACAAAACTCGGTGAGCCAAGAGGGATTTGTGTACTGATCATTACCACCAAGTATCATCATGATTGGGTGAAAAAATATTTGCTGGTATTTTGGAAACTCGTTATTTCTTAGAAGCTTGGCAACCCCTCTCAATGAAAGTGATTTTCCACAGTCTGTGCCTTGGGCTACTGGAAGAGGAAACAAACCATAGATACAAAACTGAGAACTCCTTTATTTTGTCAAGTTTTATAGAGCTACTACAAACCATGTTGGATTTAGAGTTCCAAATTCATCTATCACTATAGGAGAGAACAGAGTGAAACCTAAATAGAAACACTGCTCCTGTAGACGAACGCTTTAACCTAGAAGAACAAAATTTGGTGAGCCAAGTGGGATATGTGTACTGATCATTACCACCACGTATCATCAAGATTAGGTGAAAAAATATTTGCTGGTAACCGTATCTCGTAACTCGTAATTTCTTGGAAGGTTGGCAACCCCTTTCAATGAAAGTGCTTTTCCACAGTCTCTCCTTAGGGCTACTTGAAGAGGAAACAAACCATAGAGACAAAACTGAGAACTACCTTTTTTTTTGTCAAGTTTCAAAGAGCTACTACAAACCATGTTGGATTTAGAGTTCCAAACTCATCTATCTCTATAGGAGAGAACAGAGTGATTCCTAAAAAAAAAAAAAAAAAAAAAAAAAAACTGCTACTGTAAACGAACGCATCAACTTAGAAGAACAAAATTTGGTGAGCCAAGTGGGATTTGTGTACTTGTCATTACCACCACGTATCATCAAGATTGGGTGAAAAAATATTTGCTGGTATATCGGAAACTCGTAATTTCTTGGAAGTTTGGCAATCCCTTTCAATGAAAGGGCTTTTCCACAGTCTCTGCTTAGGGCTACTTGAAGAGGAAACAAACCATAGAGACAAAACTGAGAACTACTTTTTTTGTCAGGTTTCAAAGAGCTACTACAAACCATGTTGGATTTAGAGTTTCAAATTCATCTATCTATGTAGGACAGAACAGAGGGAAACCTAAACAAAAAAACTGCTACCATAGAAGAACGCTTCAACGTAGAAGAAAAAAATTTGGTGAGCCAAGTGGGATTTGTGTACTGATCATTACCACCAAGTATCATCAGGATTGGGTGAAAAAAATATTTGCTGGTATTTCGGAAACTCGTTATTTCTAAGAAGCTTGGCAACCCCTCTCAATGAAAGTGCTTTTCCACAGTTTCTGCTTAGGGCTACTTGAAGAGGAAACAAACCATGGAGACAAAACTGAGAACTACTTTTTTTGTCAAATTTAAAGGAGCTAAAACAAACCATGTTGGATTTAGAGTTTCAAATTCATCTATCTATATAGGAGAAAACAGAGGGAAACCTAAACATAAAAACTGCTACCGTAGACGAACGTTTCAACCTAGAAGAACAAAACTTGGTGAGCCAAGTGGGATTTGTGTACTGATCATTACCACCAAGTATCATCATGATTGGGTGAAAAAATATTTGCTGGTATTTCGGAAACTCGTTATTTCTTAGAAGCTTGGCAACCCCTCTCAATGAAAGTACTTTTCCCAGTCTGTGCCTAGGGATACTGGAAGAGGAAACAAACCATGGAGACAAAACTGAGAACTTCTTTATTTTGTCAAGTGTTATAGAGCTACTACAAACCATGTTGGATTTAGAGTTCCAAATTCATCTATCACTATAGGAGAGAACAGAGTGAAACCTAAATATAAACACTGCTCTTGTAGACGAACGCTTTAACCTAGAAGAACAAAATTTGATGAGCCAAGTGGGATATGTGTACTAATCATTACCACCACGTATCATCAAGATTGGGCGAAATAATATTTGCTGGTATTTCGGAAACTCGTAATTTCTTGGGAAGGTTGGCAACCCCTTTCAATGAAAGTGCTTTTCCACAGTCTCTGCTTAGGGCTACTTGAAGAGGAAACAAACCATAGAGACAAAACTGAGAACTACTTTTTTTTTGTCAAGTTTCAAAGAGCTACTACAAACATGTGTTTAGAGTTCCAAATTCATCTATCTCTATAGGAGAGAACAGAGTGATTCCTAAAAAAAAAAAAAACTGCTACTGTAAACGAACGCTTCAACTTAGAAGAACAAAATTTTGTGAGCCAAGTGGATTTGTGTACTTGTCATTACCACCACGTATCATCAAGATTGGGTGAAAAAATATTTGCTGGTATTTCGGAAACTCATAATTTCTTGGAAGCTCGGCAACCCCTTTTCAATGAATGGCTTTTCACTGTCTCTTCTTAGGGCTACTTGAAGAGGAAACAAAAAAAGGAGATAAAACTGAGAACTACTTTTTTTCATCAAGTTTCAAAGAGCTACTACAAACCATGTTTGATTAAGAGTTCCAAATTCATCTATCTATATAGGAGGGAACAGAGTGAAACCTAAAAATAAAAACTGCTACTGTAAATGAAGGCTTCAACCTAGAACCACAAATTTTGTGAGCCAAATGGGATTTGTGTACTTGTCATTACCACCATGTATCATCAAGATTGGGTGAAAAAATATTTCCTGGTATTTCGGAAATTCGTAATTTCTTGGAAGTTTGGCAACCCCTTTCAATGAAAGGACTTTTCTACCGTCTCTGCTTAGGGCTACTTGAAGAGGAAACAAACCATAGAGACAAAACTGAGAACAACTTTTTTTCGTCAAGATTCAAAGAGCTACTACAAACCATGTTGAATTTAGTGATCCAAATTCATCTATCCATATAGGAGAGAACAGAGTGTAACCTAGAAATAAAAACTGCTACTGTAAATGAAGGCTTCAACTTAGAAGAACAAAATTTAATGAGCCAAGTGGGATATGTGTACTGATCATTACCACAACGTATCATCAAGTTTGGGTGAAAAAATATTTGCTGGTATTTCGGAAACTCGTAATTTCTTGGAAGCTTGGCAACCCCTTTCAATGAAAGTGCTTTTCCACAGTCTCTGCTTAGGACTACTTGAAGAGGAAACAAACCATAAAGACAAAACTGAGAACTCCTTTATCTTTTTAAATTTCAAAAAGGTACTACAAACCATGTTGGATTTAGAGTTCCAAATTCATCTATCTACACAGGAGAGAACAGAGTGATACTTAAAAATAAAAACTTCTACTGTAAACGAACGCTTCAAATTAGAAGAACAAAATTTGGTGAGCCAAATGGGATTTGTGTACTTGTCATTACCACCACGTATCATCAAGATTGGGCGAAATAATATTTGCTAGTATTTCGGAAACTCGTAATTTCTTGGAAGCTTGGCAACCCCATTCAATTAAAGTGCTTTTCCACAGTCTGTGCTTAGGGCTACTTGAATGGAAACAAAAAGTAGAGACAAAACTGAGAACTACTTTTTTCGTCAAGTTTCAAAGAGCTACTACAAAGCATGTTGGATTTAGAGTTCCAAATTCATCTATGTCTATTGGAAAGAACAGAGTGAAACCTAAATATATAAACTGCTACTGTAGACGATCGCTTCAACCTAGAAGAACAAAGTTTGGTGAGCCAAGTGGGATTTGTGTACTGATCATTAAGACAACGTATCATCAAGATTTTGTGAAAAAATATTTGCTGGTATTTCGGAAACTCGTAATTTCTTAAAAGCTTGGCAACCGCTTTCAATGAAATTGCTTTTCCACAGTCTCTGGTTAGGGCTACTTGAAGAGGAAACAAAACATACAGACAAAACTGAGAACTAGTTTTTTTCGTCAAGTTTCAAAGAGCTACTACAAACCATGTTGGATTTAGAGTTCCAAATTCATCTATCTATATAGGAGAGAACAGAGGGAAACCTAAATATAAAAACTGCTACCGTAGACGAACGCTTCAACCTAGAAGAACAAAATTTGGTGAGCCAAGTGGGATATGTGTACTGATCATTACCACTACGTATCATCAAGATTGGGTGAAAAAATATTTGCTGGTATTTCGGAAACTCGTAATTTCTTGGAAGCTTGGCAAACCCTTTCAATGAAAGTGCTTTTCCACAGTCTCTTTTTAGGGCTACTTGAAGAGGAAACAAACCATAAAGACAAAACTGACAAGTGCTTTATCTTTTCAAATTTCAAAAAGCTATTACAAACCCTGTTGGATTTAGAGTTCCAAATTCATCTATCTATATAGAAGAGGACAGAGTGAAACCTAAATATAAACACTGCTCCTGTAGACAAACGCTTCAACCTAGAAGAACAAAATTTGGTGAGCCAAGTGGGATTTATGTACTTGTCATTACCACCAGGTATCATCAAGATTGGGTGAAAAAATATTTACTGGTATTTCGGAAACTCGTTATTTCTTAGAACCTTGGCAACCCCTCTCAATGAAAGTGCTTTCCCACAGTCTGTGCCTAGGGCTACTGGAAGAGGAAACAACCATAGACACAAAAATGAGAACTCCTTTATTTTGTCAAGTTTTAAAGAGCTACTACAAACCATGTTGGATTTAGAGTTTAAAAATTCAGCTATCTCTATAGGAGAGAACAGAGTGAAACCTAAATATAAACACTGCTCCTGTAGATAAATGCTTCAACCTAGAAGCACAAAATTTGTTGAGCCAAGTGGGATATGTGTACTGATCATTACCACCCGTATCATCAAGATTGGGTGAAAATATTTGCTGGTATTTCGGAAAATCGTAATTTCTTGGAAGCTTGGCAACCGCTTTCAATGAAAGTGCTTTTCCACAGTCTCTGCTTAGGGCTACTTGAAGGGGAAACAAACCATAAAGACAAAACTGAGAACTCCTTTATCTTTTCAAATTTCAAAGTGCTACTACAAACCATGTTGGATTTAGAGTTCCAAATTCATCTATCTATATAGGAGAGAACAGAGTGAAACCTAAATATAAAAACTGCTACTTTAGACGAACGCTTCAACATAGAACAACAAAATATGGTGAGTCAGGTGGGATTTGTGTACTGATCATTACCACCAAGTATCATCTAGATTGGGTGAAAAAATATTTGCTGGTATTTCGGAAACTTGTTATTTCCTAGAAGCTTGGCAAACCCTCTCAATGAAAGTGGTTTTCCACAGTCTGTGCCTAGGGCTACTTGAAGAAGAAACAAACCATAGAGACAATACTGAGAACTCCTTTATTTTGTCAAGTTTCAAAGAGTTACTACAAACCATGTTGTATCTAGAGTTCCAAATTCATCTATCTATATAGGAGAGAATAGAGGGAAACCTAAATATAAAAACTGCTACTGCAGACGAACGCTAGAACCAAGAAGAACAAAATTTGGTGAGCCAAGTGGGATTTGTGTACTGATCATTACCACCATGATCATCAAGATTGGGTGAAAAAAATATTTGCTGGTATTTCGGAAACTCGTTATTTCTTAGAACCTTGGCTACCCCTCTCAATGAAAGCGCTTTTCCACAGTCTGTGCCTAGGGCTACGTGAAGAGCAAAGAAATCATAGAGACAAAACTGAGAACTCCATTATATTGTCAAGTTTCGAAGAGCTACTTCAAACCATGTTGGATTTAGAGTTCCAAATTCATCTATCTATATAGGAGAGAACAAAGTGTAACCTAAAAATAAAAACTGCTAATGTAAACAAACGCTTCAACCTAGAAGAACAAAATTTGGTGAGCCAAGTGGGATTTGTGTACTGATCATTACCACCACGTATCATCAATATTGGGTGAAAAAATATTTGCTGGTATTTCACTAACTCGTAATTTCTTGGAAGCTTGGCAACCCCTTTTAATGAAAGTGCTATTCCACACTCTCTATTTAGGGCGACTTGAGAAGGAAACAAAAAATATAGATAAAACTGAGAACTACTTTTTTTTGTCAAGTGTCTAAGAGCTACTATAAACCATGTTAGATTTAGAGTTCCAAATTCATCTATCTATGTAGGAGAGAACAGAGGGAAACCTAAATATAAAAACTGCTACTGTAGACGAACGCTTCAAACAAGAAGAACAAAATTTGGTGAGCCAAGGGGGATTTGTGTACTGATAAGTACCACCAAGTATCATCAAGATTGGGTGAAAAACTATTTGCTGGTATTTCGGAAATTCGTTATTTCTTAGAAGCTTGGCAACCCCTCTCAATGAAAATGCTTTTCCACAGTCTGTGCCTAGGGCTACTTGAAGAGGAAACAAACCATAGAGACAAAACTGAGAACTCCTTTATTTTGTCAAGTTTCAAAGAGCTACTTCAAACCATGTTGGATTTAGAGTTCCAATTTCATCTATCTATATAGGAGAGAACAGAGTGAAACCTAAAAATAAAAACTGCTACTGTAAACGAACGCCTCAACGAAGAAGCACAAAAATTGGTGAGCCAAGTGGGAATTGTGTACTTGTCATTACCAACAAGTATCATCATGATTGGGTGAAAAAATATTTGCTGGCATTTCTTAAACTCGTAATTTATTGGAAGCTTGGCAACCGCTCTCAATGAAAGTGCTTTTCCCCAGTCTGTGCCTAGGGCTACTTGAAGAGGAAACAAACCATAGAGACAAAACTGAGAACTCCTTTATTTTGTCAAGTTTCAAAGAGCTACTTCAAACCATGTTGGATTTAGAGTTCCAATTTCATCTATCTATATAGGAGAGAACAGAGTGAAACCTAAAAATAAAAACTGCTACTGTAAACGAACGCCTCAACGAAGAAGCACAAAAATTGGTGAGCCAAGTGGGAATTGTGTACTTGTCATTACCAACAAGTATCATCATGATTGGGTGAAAAAATATTTGCTGGCATTTCTTAAACTCGTAATTTATTGGAAGCTTGGCAACCGCTCTCAATGAAAGTGCTTTTCCCCAGTGTGTGCCTAGGTCTACTTGAAGAGCAAACAAACCATAGAGACAAAACTGAGAACTCCTTTATTTTGTCAAGTTTCAAAGAGCTACTACTAACCATGTTGGATTTAGAATTCCAAATTCATCTATCTATGTAGAAGAGAACAGAGGGAAACCTAAATATAAAAACTGCTACTGTGGACGAACGTTTCAACCTAGAATAACAAAATTTGGTGAGCCAAGTGGGATTTGTGTACTTGTCATTACCACCACGAATCATCAAGTTTGGGTGAAAAAATATTTGCTGGTATTTCGGAAACTCGTAATTTCTTGGAAGCTTGGCAACCACTTTCAATAAAAGTGCTTTTCCACAGTCTGTTCCTAGGGCTACTTGAAGAGGTAACAAACCATAGAGAAAAAACTGAGAACTCCTTTATTTTGTCAAGTTTCAAAGAGCTACGAGAAACCATGTTGGATTTAGAGTTCCAAATTCATCTATCTATATAGGAGAGAACAGAGGGAAACCTAAATATAAACACTGCTCCTGTAGACGAATGCTTCAACCTAGAAGAACAAAAATTGGTGAGCCAAGTGGGATTTGTGTACTGATCATTACCACCAAGTGTCATCAAGATTGGGTGAAAAAATATTTGCTGGTATTTCGGAAACACGTTATTTCTTAGAAGATTGGCAACCCCTCTCAATGAAAGTGCTTTTCCACAGTCTGTGCCTAGAGCTACTTGAAGAGGACACAAAGAATAGAGAGAAAACTGAGAACTCCTTTATTTTGTCAAGTTTCAAAGAGCTACTACAAACCATGTTGGATTTAGAGTTCCAAATTCATCAATCTATATAGGAGAGAACAGAGTGAAACGTAAAAATAAAAACTGCTACTGTAAACGAACGCTTCAACTTAGAAGAAAAAAATTCGGTGAGCTAAGTGGGATTTGTGTACTTGTCATTACCACCACGTATCATCAAGATTGGGTGAAAAAATATTTGCTGGTATTTCGGAAACTCGTATTTCATTTAAGCTTGGCAACTGCTTTCAATTAAAGTGTTTTTCCACAGTCTCTGCATAGGGCTACTTGAAGAGGAAACAAATCATACAGACAAAACTGAGAATACTTTTTTTCGTCAAATTTCAAAGAGCTACTACAAACCATGTTGGATATTGAGTTCCAATTCCCCTATCTATATAGGAGAGAACAGAGTGAAACCTAAAAATAAAAACTGCTACTGTAAACGAACGCTTCAAACTAGAAAAACAAAATTTGGTGATCCAAGTGGGATTTGTGTACTTGTTTTTACCACCACGTATCATCAAGATTGGGTGAAAAAATATTTGCTGGTATTTCGAAACTCGTAATTTCTTGGAAGCTTGGCAACAGCTTTCAATGAAAGTGCTTTTCCACAGTCTCTGCTTAGGGCTACTTGAAGAGGAAACAAACCATATAGACAAAACTGAGAACTACTGTTTTTCGTCAAGTTTCAAAGACCTACTACAAACCATGTTGGATTTAGAGTTCCAAATTCATCTATCTATACAGGAGAGAACAGAGTGAAACCTAAAAATAAAAACTACTACTGTAAACGAACGCTTCAACCTAGAAGAACAAAATTTGGTGATCCAAGTGGGATTTGTGTACTGATCATTACCACCAAGTATCATCAAGATTGGGTGAAAAAATATTTGATGGTGTTTCGAAAACTCGTTATTTCTTAGAAACTTGGCCACCCCTGTCAATGAAAGTGCTTTTCCGCACTCTATCCTAGGGCTACTTGAAGAGGAAACAAACCATAGATACATAACTGAGAACTCCTTTATTTTGTCAAGTTTGAAAGAGCTACTACAAACCATGTTGGATTTAGAGTTCCAAATTCATCTATCTATATAGGAGAGAACAGAGTGAAACCTAAAAATAAAAAATGCTACTGTAAATGAACGCTTCAACTTAGAAGAACAAAATTCGGTGGGCCAAGTGGGATTTGTGTTTTTGTCATTACCACCAAGTATCATCAAGATTGGGTGAAAATATATTTGCTGGTAATTCGAAACTCGTAATTTCTTGGTAGCTTGGCAACCCCTTTCAATGAAAGTGCTTTTCCCAGTCTCTGCTTAGGGCTACTTGAAGAGGAAACAAACCATAGAGACAAAACTGAGAACTCCTTTATTGTGTCAAGTTTCAAAGAGCTACTACAAACTATGTTGGATTTAGGGTTCCAAATTCATCTATCTATATAGGAGAGAACAGAGTGAAACCTAAATATAAACACTGCTCCTGTAGACGAACGCTTCAACCTAGAAGAACAAAATATTTTGAGCCAAGTGGGAATTGTGTACTGATCATTACCACAAAGTATCCTCAAGATTTGGTGATAAAAAATTTGCTGGTATTTCAGAAATTCGTTATTTCTTATAAGCTTGGAAACCCCTCTCAGTGAAAGTGCTTTTCCATAGTCTGTGCCTAGGGCTACTTGAAGAGCACACAAACAATAGAGACAAAACTGAGAACTCCTTTATTTTGTCAAGTTTCAAAGAGCTACTACAAACCATGTTGGATTTAGAGCTCCAAATTCATGTATCTATATAGGAGAAAACAGAGGAAAACCTAAATATAAAAACTGCTACTGTAGACGAACGCTTCAACCAAAAGAACAAAATTTGGTGAGCCAAGTGGGATATGTGTACTGATCATTACCACCAAGTATCATCAACATTGGGTGAAAAAATTTTTGCTGGTATTTCAGAAACTCGTTATTTCTTAGAAGCTTGGCAACCCCTCTTAATGAAAGTGCTTTTCCACAGTCTGTGCCTACGCCTACTTGAAGAGGAAGCAAACCATAGAGACAAAACTGAGAACTACTTTATTTTTTCAAGTTTCAAAGAGCTTCTACAAACCATATTGGATTTAGAGTTCAAAATTGATCTATCTATATATGAGAGAACAGAGTAAAAACTTAAAATAAAAACTGCTACTGTAAACGAACGCTTCAACTTACAAGAACAAAACTTGGTGAGCCAAGTGGGATTTGTGTACTTGTCATTACCACCACGTATCACCAAGATTGGGTGAAAAATATTTGCTGGTATTGCGGAAACTCGTAATTTTTTGGAAGTTTGGCAACCGCTTTCAATGAAAGTGCTTTTCCACAGTCTCTGCTTAGGGTTACTTTAAGATGAAACAAACCATAGATACAAAACTGAGAACTACTTTTTTTCATCAAGTTTCAAAGAGCTACTACAAACCATGTTGGATTTAGAGTTCCAAATTCATCTATCTATATAGGATAGAACAGAGTGAAACCTAAAAATAAAAACTGCTACTGTAAACGAAGGCTTCAACCTAGAACAACAAAATTTGGTGAGCCAAGTGGGATTTGTGTACTGATCATTACCACCAAGTATCATCAAGATTGGGTGAAAAAATATTTGCTGGTATTTCGGAAACTCGTTATTTCTTATAGCTTGGCAACCCCTCTCAATGGAAGTGCTTTTCCACAGTCTGTGCCTAGGGCTACTTGAAGATGAAACAAACCATAGAGACAAAACAGAGAACTCCTTTATTTTGTCAATTTTCAAAGAGCTACTACAAACTATGTTGGATTTACGGTTCCAAATTCATCTATCTATATAGGAGAGAACAGAGTGAAACCTAAATATAAAAACTCCTACTGCAGATGAACGCTTCAACCTAGAATAACAAAATTTGGTGAGCCAAGTTGGATTTGTGTACTGATCATTTCCACCAATTATCATCAAGATTGGGTGAAAAAAAATTTTTTGGTATTTCGGAAACTAGTTATTTCTTAGAAGCTTGGCAGCCCCTCTCAATGAAAGTGCTTTTCCACAGTCTGTGCCTAGGGCTAATTGAAGGGGAAACAAACCATAGAGACAAAACTGAAAACTACTTTATTTTGTCAAGTTTCAAAGAGCTACTACAGACCATGTTGGATTTACACTTCCAAATTCATCTATCTATATAAGAGAGTCAAAGTGAATTCTAAAAATAAAAACTGCTACTGTAAATGAACGCTTCAACCTAGAAGAACAAAATTTGGTGAGCCAAGTGTGATTTGTGTACTTTTCATCACCACCACGTATCATCAAGATTGGGTGAAAAATAGTAGCTGGTATTTCGGAAAATCGTATTGTCGAGGAAGCTTGGCAACCCCTTTCAATGAAAGTGCTTTTCCACAGTCTCTGCTTACGGGTACTTGAAGAAGAAACAAACCATCGTGACAAAACTGAGAACTCCTTTATTTTGTCAAGTTTCAAAGAGCTACTACAAACCATGTTGGATTTAGAGTTCCAAATTCATCTATCTATATAGGAGAGAACAGAGGGAAACCTAAATATAAAAACTGCTACTGTCGACGAACGCTTCAACCAAGAAGAACAAAGTTTGGTGAGCCAAGTGGGATTTGTGTACTCATCATTACCACCAAGTCTGTGCCTAGGGCTACTTGAAGAGGTAACAAAACATAGAGACACAACTGAAAACTACTTTATTTTTTTCAAGTTTCAAAGAGCTACTACAAACCATGTTGGATTTAGAGTTTCAAATTCATCTATCTATATTGGAGAGAACAAAGTGTAACCTAAAAATAAAAACTGCTACTGTAAACGAACGCTTCAACCTAGAAGAACAAAATTTGGTGAGCCAAGTGGGATTTGTGTACAGATCATTACCACCAAGTATCATCAAGATTGGGTGAAAAAATATTTGCTGGTATTTCGGAAACTCGTAATTTCTTGTAAGCTTGGCAACCCCTTTTAATAAAAGTGCTTTTCCACAGTCTCTGCTCAGGGCTACTTGAAGAGGAAACCAACCATAGAGACAAAACTGAGAACTCCTTTATTTTGTCAAGTTTCAAAGAGCTACTACAAACCATGTTGGATTTAGAGTTCCAAATTCATCAATCTATAAAGGAGAGAACAGAGGGAAACCTAATTATAAAAACTGCTACTGTAGACGAACGCTTCAACCTAGAAGAAGAAAATTTGGTGAGCCAAGTGGGAATTGTGTACTCATCATTACCACCAAGTAACATCAAGATTGGTTGAAAAAATATTTGATGATATTTCGGAAACTCGTTATTTCTTAGAGGCTTGGCAACCCCTCTCAATGAAAGTGCTTTTCCACAGTCTGTGCCTAGGGCTAATTGTAAAACTCCTTTATTTTGTCAAGTTTCAAAGAGCTACTACAAGCCATGTTGGATTTAGAGTTCCAAATTCATCTATCTATATAGGAGAGAACAGAGGGAAACCTAAATATAAAAAATGCTACTGTAGACGATCACTTCAACAAAGAAGAACAAAGGTTGGTGAGCCAAGTGGGATTTGTGTACTGATCATTACCACCACGTATCATCAAGATTGGGTGAAAAAATATTTGCTGGTATTTCGGAAATTCGTAATTGCTTGGAAGCTTGGCCACCCCTTTCAATGAAAGTGCTTTTCCACAGTCTCTGCTTAGGGCTACTTGAAGAGGAAACAAACAATAGAGACAAAACTGAGAACTACTTTTTTTGTCAAGTTTAAAAGAGCTAAAACAAACCATGTTGGATTTAGAGTTTCAAATTCATCTATCTATATAGGAGAAAACAGAGGGAAACCTAAACATAAAAACTGCTACAGTAGACGAACTCTTCAACCTAGAAGTACAAAACTTGGTGAGCCAAGTGGGATTTGTGTACATGTCATTACCACCAAGTATCATCAAGATTGGTTAAAAAAATATTTGCTGGTATTTCGGAAAATCTTAATTTCTTGGAAGCTTGGCAACCACTTTCAATGAAAGTGCTTTTCCACAGTCTCTGCTTAGGGCTCCTTGAAGAGGAAACAAACCATAGAGACAAAACTGAGAAGTACTTTTTTTCGTCAAGTTTCAAAGAGCTACTACAAACCATGTTGGATTTAGAGTTCCAAATTCATCTATCTATATAGGAGGGAACAGAGTGAAACCTAAAAATAAAAACTGCTACTCTAAATGAAGGCTTCAACCTAGAACAACAAATTTGGTGAGCAAAATGGGATTTGTGTACTTGTCATTACCACCACGTATCATCAAGATTGGTTGAAAAAATATTTGCTGGTATTTCGGAAACTCGTAATTTATTGGAACCTTGGCAACCCCTTTCAATGAAAGTGCTTTTCCACACTCTCTGCTTAGTGCTACTTGAAGAGGAAACAAACCATAAAGACAAAACTGAGAACTCCTTTATCTTTTCAAATTTCAAAAAGCTACTACAAACAATGTTGGATTTAGAGTTCCAAATTCATCTATCTATATAGGAGGGAACAGAGTGAAACCTAAATATAAACACTGCTACAGTAAATGAAGGCTTCAACCTAGAACAACACATTTGGTGAGCCAAATGGGATTTGTGTACTTGTCATTACCACCAAGTATCATCAAGATTGGGTGAAAAAATATTTGCTGGTATTTCGGAAACTGGTAATTTCTTGGAAGTTTTTTAACCCCTTTCAATGAAAGTGCTTTTCTACCGTCTCTGCTTAGGGCTACTTGAAGAGGAAACAAACCATAGAGACAAAACTGAGAACTACTTTTTTTTGTCTAGATTCAAAGAGCTACTACAAACCATGTTGGATTTAGAGTTCCAAATTCATCTATCTATATAGGAGAGAACAGAGGGAAGCCTAAAAATAAAAACTGCTACTGTAGATGAATGCTTCAACCAAGAAGAATAAAATTTGGTGAGCCAAGTGGGATTTGTGTACTGATCATTACCACCACGTATCATCAAATTTGGGTGAAAAAATATTTGCTGGTATTTCGGAAACTCTTAATTTCTTGGAAGCTTGGCATCCCCTCTCAATGAAAGTGCTTTTCCACAGTCTCTGCTTAGGGCTACTTGAAGAGGAAACAAACCATAGAGACAAAACTGAGAACTACTTTTTTTTGTCAAGTTTAAAGGAGCTAAAACAAACCATGTTGGATTTAGAGTTTCAAATTCATCTATCTATATAGGAGAAAACAGAGGGAAACCTAAACATAAAAACTGCTACCGTAGACGAACGCTTCAACCTAGAAGAACAAAACTTGGTGAGCCAAGTGGGATTTGTGTACTGATCATTACCACCAAGTATCATCATGATTGGGTGAAAAAATATTTGCTGGTATTTCGGAAACTTGCTGTTTCTTAGAAGCTTGGCAACCCCTCTCAATGAAAGTGCTTTTCCACAGTCAGTGCCAAGGGCTACTGGAAGAGGAAACAAACCATAGAGACAAAAATCAGAAATCATTTATTTTGTCAAGTTTTATAGAGCTACTACAAACCATGTTGGATTTAGAGTTCCAAATTCATCTATCACTATAGGAGAGAACAGAGTGAAACCTAAATATAAACACTGCTCCTGTAGACGAAGGCTTTAACCTAGAAGAACAAAAATTGGTGAGCCAAGTGGGATATGTGTACTGATCATTACCACCACGTATCATCAAAACTGGGTGAAAAATATTTGCTGGTATTTCGGAAACTCGTAATTTCTTGGAAGATTGGCAACTCCTTTCAATGAAAGTGCTTTTCCGCAGTCTCTGCTTAGGGCTACTTGAAGAGGAAACAAACCATAGAGACAAAACTGAGAACTACTTTTTTTCGTCAAGATTCAAAGAGCTACTACAAACCATGTTGGATTTAGAGTTCCAAATTCATCTATCTATATAGAAGAGAACAGAGGGAAACCTAAAAATAAAAACTGCTACTGTAAATGAATGCTTCAACCTAGAACAACAAAATTTGGTGAGCCAAATGGGATTTGTGTACTTGTCATTAAAACCACGTATCATCAAGATTGGTTGAAAAAACATTTGCTGGTATTTCAAAAACTCGTAATTTCTTGGAAGTTTGGCAACCCCTCTCAATGAAAGTGCTTTTCCACAGTCTCTGCTTAGGGCTACTTTTAGAGGAAACAAACCATATAGACAAAACTGAGAACTACTTTTTTTTGTCAAGTTTAAAGGAGCTAAAACAAACCATGTTGGATTTAGAGTTTCAAATTCATCTATCTATATAGGAGAAAACAGAGGGAAACCTAAACATAAAAACTTCTACCGTAGACGAACGCTTCAACCTAGAAGAACAAAACTTGGTGAGCCAAGTGGGATTTGTGTACTGATCATTACCACCAAGTATCATCAAGATTGGGTGAAAAAATATTTGCTGGTATTTCGGAAACTCGTTATTATTAGAAGCTTGGCAACCCCTCTCAATGAAAGTGTTTTTCCACAGTCTGTGCCTAGGGCTACTGGAAGAGGAAACAAAACATAGAGACAAAAGTGAGAACTCCTTTATTTTGTCAAGTTTTATAGAGCTACTACAAACCATGTTGGATTTAGAGTTCCAAATTCATCTATCTCTATAGGAGAGAACAGAGTGAAACCTAAATATAAACACTGCTCCTGTAGACGAACGCTTTAACCTAGAAGAACAAAATTTTTGAGCCAAGTGGGATATGTGTACTGATCATTACCACCACGTATCATCAAGATAGGGTGAAAAAAATATTTGCTGGTATTTCAGAACCTCGTAATTTCTTGGAAGCTCAGCAACCCCTTTCAATGAATGTGCTTTTTCACTGTCTCTTCTTAGGGCTACTTGAAGAGGAAACAAAAAAACGAGACAAAACTGAGAACTACTTTTTTTCATCAAGTTTCAACGAGCTACTACAAACCATGTTGGATTTAGAGATCCAAATTCATCTATCTATATAGGAGGGAACAGAGTGAAAACTAAAATAAAAACTGCTACTGTAAATGAAGGCTTCAACCTAGAAAAACAAAATTTGGTGAGCCAAATGGGATTTGTGAACTTGTCATTACCACCAAGTATCATCAAGATTGGGTGAAAAAATAATTGCTTGTATATCGGAAACTCGTAATTTCTTGGAAGTTTGGCAATCCCTATCAATGAAAGGTATTTTCCACAGTCTGTGCTTAGGTCTACTTGAAGAGGAAACAAACCATAGAGAAAAAACTGAGAACTACTTTTTTTGTCAAGTTTCAAAGAGCTACTACAAACCATGTTGGATTTAGAGTTCCAAATTCATCTATCTATGTAGGAGAGAACAGAGGGAAACCTAAAGAAAAAAACTGCTACCATAGACGAACGCTTCAACCTAGAAGAACAAAATTTGGTGAGCCATGTGGGATTTGTGTACTGATCATTACCACCAAGTATCATCAAGATTGGATGAAAAAATATTTGCTGGTATTTCTGAAACTCGTTATTTCTAAGAAGCTTGGCAACCCCTCTCAATGAAAGTGCTTTTCCACCGTCTGTGCATAGGGCTACATGAAGAGGAAACAAACCATAGAGACAAAACTGAGACCTCCTTTATTTTGTCAAGTTTCAAACAGCTACTACAAACCATGTTGGATTTAGAGTTCCAAATTCATCTATCTCTATATTAGAGATCAGAGTGATACCTAAAAATAAAAACTGCTACTGTAAACGAACGCTTCAAATTAGAAGAACAAAATTTGGTGACGCAAGTGGGATTTGTGTACTTGTCATTACCACCACGTATCATCAAGATTGGGTGAAAAAATATTTGCTGGTATTTCGGAAACTCGTAATTTCTTGGAAGCTTGGCAAACGCTTTCAATGAAAGTGCTTTTCCTCAGTCTCTGCTTAGGGCTACTTGAAGAGGAAACAAACCATAGAGACAAAACTGAGAACTACTTTTTTTCGTCAAGATTCAAAGAGCTACTACAAACCATGTTGGATTTAGTGATCCAAATTCATCTATCCATATAGGAGAGAACAGAGTGAAACCTAAAAATAAAAACTGCTACTGTAAATGAAGGCTTCAACTTAGAAGAACAAAATTTGGTGAGCCAAGTGGGATTTGTGTACTTGTCATTACCACCACGTATCATCAAGATTGGGTGAAAAAATATTTGCTGGTATTTCTGAAACTCGTTATTTCTTAGAAGCTTGGCAACCCCTCTCAATGAAAGTGCTTTTCCACAGTCTGTGCCTAGGGCTACTGGAAGAGGAAACAAACCATAGAGACAAAACTGAGATCTACTTTTTTTTGTCAAGTTTAAAGGAGCTGAAACAAACCATGTTGGATTTAGAGTTTCAAATTCATCTATCTATATAGGAGAAAACAGAGGGAAACCTAAACATAAAAACTGCTACCGTAGACGAACGCTTCAACCTAGAAGAACAAAACTTGGTGAGCCAAGTGGGATTTGTGTACTGATCATTACCACCAAGTATCATCATGATTGGGTGAAAAAATATTTGCTGGTATTTCGAAAACTCGTTATTTCTTAGAAGCTTGGCAACCCCTCTCAATGAAAGTGCTTTTCCACAGTCTGTGCCTAGGGCTACTGGAAGAGGAAACAAACCATAGAGACAAAACTGAGAACTCCTTTATTTTGTCAAGTTTTATAGAGCTACTACAAACCATGTTGGATTTATAGTTCCAATAAATCTATCACTATAGGAGAGAACAGAGTGAAACCTAAATATAAACACTGCTCCTGTAGACGAACGCTTTAACCTAGAAGAACAAAATTTGGTGAGCCAAGTGGGATATGTGTACTGATCATTACCACCACGTATCATCAAGATTGGGTGATAAAATATTTGCTGGTATTTCGGAAACTCGTAATTTCTTGGAAGGTTGGCAACACCTTTCAATGAAAGTTCTTTTCCACAGTCTCTGCTTAGGGCTACTTGAAGAGGAAACAAACCATAGAGACAAAACTGAGAACTACTTTTTTTTTGTCAAGTTTCAAAGAGCTACTACAAATCATGTTGGATTTAGAGTTCCAAAATCATCTATCTGTATAGGAGAGAACAGAGTGATTCCTAAAAAAAAAACTGCTACTGTAAACGAACGCTTCAACTTAGAAGAATAAAATTTGGTGAGGCAAGTGGGATTTGTGTACTTGTCATTACCACCACGTATCATCAAGATTGGGTGAAAAAATATTTGCTGGTATTTCGGAAACTCGTAATTTCTTGGAAGCTTGGCAAAGGCTTTCTATGAAAGTGCTTTTCCAAAGTCTCTGCTTAGGGCTACTTGAAGAGGAAACAAACCATAGAGACAAAACTGAGAACTTATTTTTTTCGTCAAGTTTCAAAGAGCTACTAGAAACCATTTTGGATTTAGAGTTCCAAATTCATCTATCTATATTGAAGAGAACAGAGTGAAACCTAATTATAAACATTGCTCCTGTAGACGAACGCTTCAACCTAGAAGAACAAAATTTGGTGAGCCAAGTGGGATATGTGTACTGATCAGTAACACCAAGTATCATCAAGATTGTGTAAAAAAATATTTCCTGGTATTTCAGAAACTCGTAATTTCTTGGAAGCTTGGCATCGCTTTCAATGAAAGTGCTTTTCCAGAGTCTCTGCTTAGGGCTACTTGAAGAGGAAACAAACCATAGAGACAAAACTGAGAGCCACATTTTTCGTCACGTTTAAAGAGCTACTACAAACCATGTTGGATTTAGAGTTCCAAATTCATCTATCTATATAGGAGGGAACAGAGTGAAACCTAAAAATCAAAACTGCTACTGTAAATGAACGCTTCAACCTAGAACAACAAAATTTGGTGAGCCAAATGGGATCTGTGTACTTGTCATTACCACCACGTATCATTAAGATTGGGTGAAAAAATATTTGCTGGTATTTCGGAAACTCGCAATTTCTTGGAAGTTTGGCAACCGCTTTCAATGAAAGTGCTTTTCCAAAGTCTCTGCTTACGGCTACTTGAAGAGGAAACAAACCAAAGAGACAAAACTGAGAACTACTTTTTTTCGTCAAGTTTCAAAGAGCTACTACAAACCATGTTTGATTAAGAGTTCCAAATTCATCTATCTATATAGGAGGGAACAGAGTGAAACCTAAAAGTAAAAATTCCTACTGTAAATGAAGGCTTCAACCTAGAACAACAAATTTGGTGAGCCAAATGGGATTTGTGTACTTGTCATTACCACCAAGTATCATCAAGATTGGGTGAAAAAATATTTGCTGGTATTTCGGAAACTCGTAATTTCTTGGAAGTTTGTCAACCCCTTTCAATGAAAGAGCTTTTCTACCGTCTCTGCTTAGGGCTACTTGAAGAGGAAACAAACCATAGAGACAAAACTGAGAGCTGTTTTTTTTCGTCACGTTTCAAAGAGCTACTACAAACCATGTTGGATTTAGTGATCCAAATTCATCTATCCATATAGGAGAGAACAAGTGAAACCTAAAAATAAAAACTGTTACTGTAAATGAAGGCTTCAACTTAGAAGAACAAAATTTGGTGAGCCAAGTGGGATTTGTGTACTTGTCATTATCACCACGTATCATCAAGATTGGGTGAAAAAATATTTGCTGGTATTTCGGAAACTCGTTATATCTTGGAAGCTTGGCAACCGCTTTCAATGAAAGTGCTTTTCCACAGTCTCTGCTTTGGGCTACTTGAAGAGGAAAGAAACCAAAGAGACAAAACTGAGAACTATTTTTTTTCGTCAAGATTAAAAGAGCTACTACAGACCATGTTGGATTTAGAGTTCCAAATTCATCTATCTATATAGGAGAGAACAGAGGGAAACCTAAAAATAAAAACTGCTACTGTAAATGAATGCTTCAACCTAGAACAACAAAATTTGGTGTGCCAAATGGGATTTGTGTACTTGTCATTAAAACCACGTATCATCAAGATTGGTTGAAAAATATTGGCTGGTATTTAGGATACTCGTAATTTCTTGGAATTTGGCAACCCCTCTCAATGAAAATGCTTTTCCACAGTCTCTGCTTAGGGCTACTTGAAGAGGAAACAAACCATAGAGACAAAACTGAGATCTACTTTTTTTTTGTCAAGTTTAAAGGAGCTGAAACAAACCATGTTGGATTTAGAGTTTCAAATTCATCTATGTATATAGGAGAAAACAGAGGGAAACCTAAACATAAAAACTGCTACCGTAGACGAACGCTTCAACCTAGAAGAACAAAACTTGGTGAGCCAAGTGGGATTTGTGTACTGATCATTACCACCAAGTATCATCATGATTGGGTGAAAAAATATTTGCTGGTATTTCATAAACTCGTTATTTCTTAGAAGCTTGGCAACCCCTCTCAATGAAAGTGCTTTTCCACAGTCTGTGCCTAGGGCTACTGAAAGAGGAAACAAACCATAGAGACAAAACTGAGAACTCCTTTATTTTGTCAAGTTTTATAGAGCTACTACAAACCATGTTGGATTTATAGTTCCAATAAATCTATCACTATAGGAGAGAACAGAGTGAAACCTAAATGTAAACACTGCTCCTGTAGACGAACGCTTTAACCTAGAAGAACAAAATTTGGTGAGCCAAGTGGGATATGTGTACTGATCATTACCACCACGTATCATCAAGATTGGGTGATAAAATATTTGCTGGTATTTCGGAAACTCGTAATTTCTTGGAAGGTTGGCAACCCCTTTCAATGAAAGTGCTTTTCCACAGTCTCTCCTTAGGGCTACTTGAAGAGGAAACAAACCATAGAGACAAAACTGAGAACTACTTTTTTTCATCAAGTTTCAAAGAGCTACTAGAAACCATGTTGGATTTAGAGTTCCAAATTCATCTATCTATATTGAAGAGAACAGAGTGAAACCTAATTATAAACACTGCTCCTGTAGACGAACGCTTCAACCTAGAAGAACAAAATTTGGTGAGCCAAGTGGGATATGTGTACTGATCAGTACCACCAAGTATCATCAAGATTGTGTAAAAAAATATTTCCTGGTATTTCAGAAACTCGTAATTTCTTGGAAGCTTGGCAACCGCTTTCAATGAAAGTGCTTTTCCAAAGTCTCTGCTTACGGCTACTTGAAGAGGAAACAAACCAAAGAGACAAAACTGAGAACTACTTTTTTTGTCAAGGTTAAAGGAGCTAAAAGAAACCATGTTGGATTTAGAGTTTCAAATTCATCTATGTCTATAGGAAAGAACAGAGTGAATCCTAAATATATAAACTGCTACTGTAGACGATCGCTTCAACCTAGAAGAACAAAGTTTGGTGAGCCAAATGGGATTTGTGTACTGATCATTAAGACAACGTATCATCAAGATTTTGTGAAAAAATATTTGCTGGTATTTCGGAAACTCGTAATTTCTTAAAAGCTTGGCAACCCCTTTCAATGAAATTGCTTTTCCACAGTGACTCTGGTTAGGGCTACTTGAAGAGGAAACAAAACATACAGACAAAACTGAGAACCAGTTTTTTTCGTCAAGTTTCAAAGAGCTACTACAAACCATGTTGGATTTAGAGTTCCAATTTCATCTATCTATATAGGAGAGAACAGAGGGAAACCTAAATATAAAAACTGCTACCGTAGACGAACACTTCAACCTAGAAGAACAAAATTTGGTGAGCCAAGTGGGATATGTGTACTGATCATTACCACCACGTATCATCAAGATTGGGTGAAAAAATATTTGCTGGTATTTCGGAAACTCGTAATTTCTTGGAAGCTTGGCAAACCCTTTCAATGAAAGTGCTTTCCCACAGTCTGTGCCTAGGGCTACTGGAAGAGGAAACAACCATAGACACAAAACTGAGAACTCCTTTATTTTGTCAAGTTTTAAAGAGCTACTACAAACCATGTTGGATTTAGAGTTCCAAATTCAGCTATCTCTATAGGAGAGAACAGAGTGAAACCTAAATATAAAAACTGCTCCTGTAGACAAATGCTTCAACCTAGAAGCACAAAATTTGGTGAGCCAAGTGGGATATGTGTACTGATCATTACCACCCGTATCATCAAGATTGGGTGAAAATATTTGCTGGTATTTCGGAAAATCGTAATTTCTTGGAAGCTTGGCAACCGCTTTCAATGAAAGTGCTTTTCCACAGTCTCTGCTTAGGGCTACTTGAAGGGGAAACAAACCATAAAGACAAAACTGAGAACTCCTTTATCTTTCCAAATTTCAAAGTGCTACTACAAACCATGTTGGATTTAGAGTTCCAAATTCATCTATCTATATAGGAGAGAACAGAGTGAAACCTAAATATAAAAACTGCTACTTTAGACGAACGCTTCAACATAGAAGAACAAAATATGGTGAGTCAGGTGGGATTTGTGTACTGATCATTACCACCAAGTATCATCTAGATTGGGTGAAAAAATATTTGCTGGTATTTCGGAAACTTGTTATTTCCTAGAAGCTTGGCAAACCCTCTCAATGAAAGTGGTTTTCCACAGTCTGTGCCTAGGGCTACTTGAAGAAGAAACAAACCATAGAGACAATACTGAGAACTCCTTTATTTTGTCAAGTTTCAAAGAGTTACTACAAACCATGTTGTATCTAGAGTTCCAAATTCATCTATCTATATAGGAGAGAATAGAGGGAAACCTAAATATAAAAACTGCTACTGCAGACGAACGCTAGAACCAAGAAGAACAAAATTTGGTGAGCCAAGTGGGATTTGTGTACTGATCATTACCACCATGATCATCAAGATTGGGTGAAAAAAATATTTGCTGGTATTTCGGAAACTCGTTATTTCTTAGAACCTTGGCTACCCCTCTCAATGAAAGCGCTTTTCCACAGTCTGTGCCTAGGGCTACTTGAAGAGGAAACAAACCATAGAGACAAAATTAAGAACTCCTTCATTTTGTCAAGTTTCGAAGAGCTACTTCAAACCATGTTGGATTTAGAGTTCCAAATTCATCTATCTATATAGGAGAGAACAAAGTGAAACCTAAAAATAAAAACTACTAATGTAAACAAACGCTTCAACCTAGAAGAACAAAATTTGGTGAGCCAAGTGGGATTTGTGTACTGATCATTACCACCACGTATCATCAAGATTCGGTGAAAAAATATTTGCTGGTATTTCACTAACTCGTAATTTCTTGAACGCTTGGCAACCCCTCTCAATGAAAGTAGTATTCCACAGTCTGTGCCTTGGGCTACTTGAAGAGGAAACAAACCATAGAGACAAAACTGAAAACTACTTTATTTTCTCAAGTTTCAAAGAGCTACTAGAAACCATGTTGGATTTAGAGTTCCAAATTCATCTATCTATATAGAAGAGAACAGAAGGAAACCTAAATATAAAAACTGCTACTGTAGACGAACGCTTCAACCTGGAAGAACAAAATTTGGTGAGCCAAGTTGGATTTATGTACTTGTCATTACCACCAGGTATCATCAAGATTGGGTGAAAAAATATTTTCTGGTATTTCGGAAACTCGTTATTTCTTAGAACCTTGGCAACCCCTCTCAATGAAAATGGTATTCCACAGTCTGTGCCTACGGCTACTTGAAGAGGATACAAACCATAGAGACAAAACTGAGAACTCCTTTATTTTGTCAAGTTTCAAAGAGCTACTACAAACCATGTTAAATTTAGAGTTCCAAATTCATCTATCTATATAGGAGGGAAAAGAGTGAAACCTAAATAAAAAACTGCTACTGTAAATGAACGCTTCACCTAGAACAAAAAAATTTGGTGAGCCAAATGGGATTTGTGTACATGCCATTACCACCACGTATCATCAAGATTGGGTGAAAAAATATTTGCTGGTATTTCAGAAACGCGTAATTTCTTGGAAGCTTGGCAACCCCTTTCAATGAAAGTGCTTTTCCACAGTCTCTGCTTAGGGCTACTTGAAGAGGAAACAAACCATAGAGACAAGGCTTGGAACTACTTTTTTTTGTCAAGTTTCAAAAAGCTACTACAAACCATGTTGGATTTAGAGTTCCAAATTCATCTATCTATATAGGAGAGAACAGAGGGAAACCTAAATATAAAAATGGAAACGGTAGACGAATGCTTCAACCAAGAAGAACAAAATTTTTTGAGCTAAGTGGGATTTGTGAACTGATCATTACCACCAAGTATCATCAAGATTGGGTGAAAAAATATTGTCTGGCATTTCGGAAACTCGTTATTTCTTAGAACCTTGGCAACCCCTCTCAATGAAAGTCGTATTCCACAGTCTGTGCCTAGGGCTACTAGAACAGGATACAAACCATAGAGACAAAACTGAGACCTCCTTTATTTTTTCAAGTTTCAAACAGCTACTACAAACCATGTTGGATTTAGAGTTCCAAATTCATCTATCTCTATAGGAGAGATCAGAGTGATACCTAAAAATAAAAACTGCTACTGTAAACAAACGCTTCAACTTAGAAGAACAAAATTTGGTGAGGCAAGTGGGATTTGTGTACTTGTCATTACCACCACGTATCATCAAGATTGGGTGAAAAAATATTTGCTGGTATTTCGGAAACTCGAAATTTCTTGGAAGCTTGGCAAACGCTTTCAATGAAAGTGCTTTTCCACAGTCTCTGCTTAGGGCTACTTGAAGAGGAAACAAACCATAGAGACAAAACTGAGAACTACTTTTTTTCGTCAAGTTTCAAAGTGCTACTACAAACCATGTTGGATTTAGAGTTCCAAATTCATCTATCTATATTGAAGAGAACAGAGTGAAACTTATGTATAAACACTGCTCATGTAGACGAACGCTTCAACCTAGAAGGACAAAATTTGGTGAGCCAAGTGGGATATGTGTACTGATCAGTACCACCATGATTATCAAGATTGGGTGAAAAAATATTTGCTGGTGTTTCGGAAACTCGTAATTTCTTGGAAGTTTGTCAACCCCTTTCAATGAAAGGGTTTTCTACCGTCTCTGCTTAGGGCTACTTGAAGAGGAAACAAACCACAGAGACAAAACTGAGAACTACTTTTTTTCGTCAAGATTCAAAGAGCTACTACAAACCATGTTGGATTTAGAGTTCCAAATTCATCTATCTATATAGGAGAGAACAGAGGGAAACCTAAACAAAAAAACTGCTACTGTAAACGAACGCTTCAACCTAGAAGAACAAAATTTGGTGAGCCATGTGGGATTTGTGTACTGATCATTACCACCAAGTATCATCAGGATTGGGTGAAAAAATATTTGCTGGTATTTCGGAAACTCGTTATTTCTAAGAAGCTTGGCAACCCCTCTCAAAGAAAGTGCTTTTCCACCGTCTGTGCCTAGGGCTACATGAAGAGGAAACAAACCATAGAGACAAAACTGAGACCTCCTTTAATTTGTCAAGTTTCAAACAGCTACTACAAACCATGTTGGATTTAGAGTTCCAAATTCATCTATCTCTATAGGAGAGATCAGAGTGATACCTAAAAATAAAAACTGCTACTGTAAACGAACGCTTCAACCTAGAAGAACAAAATTTGGTGAGCCAATTGGGATTTGTGTACTTGTCATTACCACCCCGTATCATCAAGATTGGGTGAAAAAATATTTGCTGGTATTTCGGAAACTCATAATTTCTTGGAAGCTTGGCATCCGCTTTCAATGAAAGTGCTTTTCCACAGTCTCTGCTTACGGCTACTTGAAGAGGAAACAAACCAAAGAGACAAAACTGAGAACTACTTTTTTTCGTCAAGTTTCAAAGAGCTACTACAAACCATGTTTGATTAAGAGTTCCAAATTCATCTATCTATATAGGAGGGAACAGAGTGAAACCTAAAAATAAAAACTGCTACTGTAAATGAAGGCTTCAACCTAGAACAACAAATTTGGTGAGCCAAATGGCATTTGTGTACTTGTCATTACCACCACGTATCATCAAGATTGGGTGAATAAATATTTGCTGGTATTTCGGAAACTCGTAATTTCTTGGAAGTTTGGCAACCCCTTTCAATGAAAGGGCTTTTCTACCGTCTCTGCTTAGGGCTACTTGAAGAGGAAACAAACCATAGAGACAAAACTGAGAACAACTTTTTTTCGTCAAGATTCAAAGAGCTACTACAAACCATGTTGGATTTAGTGATCCAAATTCATCTATCCATATAGGAGAGAACAGAGTGAAACCTAAAAATAAAAACTGCTACTGTAATTGAAGGCTTCAACTTAGAAGAACAAAATTTGGTGAGCCAAGTGGGATTTGTGTATTTGTCATTACCACCACGTATCATCAAGATTGGGTGAAAAAATATTTGCTGGTATTTCAGAAACTCGTTATATCTTGGAAGCTTGGCAACCGCTTTCAATGAAAGTGCTTTTCCACAGTCTCTGCTTAGGGCTACTTTAAGAGGAAACAAACCATAGAGACAAAACTGAGAACTATTTTTTTTTTCGTCAAGATTCAAAGAGCTTCTACAAACCATGTTGGATTTAGAGTTCCAAATTCATCTATCTATATAGGAGAGAACAGAGGGAAACCTAAAAATAAAAACTGCTACTGTAAATGAATGCTTCAACCTAGAACAACAAAATTTGGTGAGCCAAATGGGATTTGTGTACTTGTCAATAAAACCACGTATCATCAAGTTTGGTTGAAAAATATTTGCCGGTATTTAGGAAACTCGTAATTTCTTGGAAGTTTGGCAACCCCTCTCAATGAAAGTGCTTTTCCACAGTCTCTGCTTAGGGCTACTTGAAAAGGAAACAAACCATAGAGACAAAACTGAGAACTACTTTTTTTGTCAAGGTTAAAGGAGCTAAAAGAAAGCATGTTGGATTTAGAGTTTCAAATTCATCTATCTATATAGGAGAAAACAGAGGGAAACCTAAACATAAAAACTGCTACCGTA
This sequence comes from Callospermophilus lateralis, assembly GCF_048772815.1. Classification (NCBI taxonomy): domain Eukaryota; kingdom Metazoa; phylum Chordata; class Mammalia; order Rodentia; family Sciuridae; genus Callospermophilus; species Callospermophilus lateralis. The sequence goes on along the minus strand of NC_135310.1, from coordinate 135,059,526 downwards.
GACGAACGCTTCAACGTAGAAGAACAAAACTCGGTGAGCCAAGAGGGATTTGTGTACTGATCATTACCACCAAGTATCATCATGATTGGGTGAAAAAATATTTGCTGGTATTTTGGAAACTCGTTATTTCTTAGAATCTTGGCCACCCCTCTCAATGAAAGTGATTTTCCACAGTCTGTGCCTTGGGCTACTGGAAGAGGAAACAAACCATTGATACAAAACTGAGAACTCCTTTATTTTGTCAAGTTTTATAGAGCTACTACAAACCATGTTGGATTTAGAGTTCCAAATTCATCTATCACTATAGGAGAGAACAGAGTGAAACCTAAATATAAACACTGCGCCTGTAGACGAACGCTTTAACCTAGAAGAACAAAATTTGGTGACCCAAGTGGGATATGTGTACTGATCATTACCACCACGTATCATCAAGATTAGGTGAAAAAATATTTGCTGGTATTTCGGAAACTCGTAATTTCTTGGAAGTTTGGCAACCCCTTTCAATGAAAGTGCTTTTCCACAGTCTCTCCTTAGGGCTACTTGAAGAGGAAACAAACCATAGAGACAAAACTGAGAACTACCTTTTTTTTGTCAAGTTTCAAAGAGCTACTACAAACCATGTTGGATTTAGAGTTCCAAACTCATCTATCTCTATAGGAGAGAACAGAGTGATTCCTAAAAAAAAAAAAAAAACTGCTACTGTAAACGAACGCTTCAACTTAGAAGAACAAAATTTGGTGAGCCAAGTGGGATTTGTGTACTTGTCATTACCACCACGTATCATCAAGATTGGGTGAAAAAATATTTGCTGGTATATCGGAAACTCGTAATTTCTTGGAAGTTTGGCAATCCCTTTCAAGGAAAGGGCTTTTCCACAGTCTCTGCTTAGGGCTACTTGAAGAGGAAACAAACCATAGAGACAAAACTGAGAACTACTTTTTTTGTCAGGTTTCAAAGAGCTACTACAAACCATGTTGGATTTAGAGTTTCAAATTCATCTATCTATGTAGGACAGAACAGAGGGAAACCTAAACAAAAAAACTGCTACCATAGAAGAACGCTTCAACCTAGAAGAAAAAAATTTGGTGAGCCAAGTGGGATTTGTGTACTGATCATTACCACCAAGTATCATCAGGATTGGGTGAAAAAATATTTGCTGGTATTTCGGAAACTCGTAATTTCTTGGAAGCTTGGCAACCCCTCTCAATGAAAGTGCTTTTCCACAGTCTCTGCTTAGGGCTACTTGAAGAGGAAACAAACCATAGAGACAAAACTGAGAATTACTTTTTTTGTCAAATTTAAAGGAGCTAAAACAAACCATGTTGGATTTAGAGTTTCAAATTCATCTATCTATATAGGAGAAAACAGAGGGAAACCTAAACATAAAAACTGCTACCGTAGACGAACTTTCAACCTAGAAGAACAAAACTTGGTGAGCCAAGTGGGATTTGTGTACTGATCATTACCACCAAGTATCATCATGATTGGGTGAAAAAATATTTGCTGGTATTTCGGAAACTCGTTATTTCTTAGAAGCTTGGCAACCCCTCTCAATGAAAGTACTTTTCCCAGTCTGTGCCTAGGGATACTGGAAGAGGAAACAAACCATAGAGACAAAACTGAGAACTTCTTTATTTTGTCAAGTGTTATAGAGCTACTACAAACCACGTTGGATTTAGAGTACCAAATTCATCTATCACTATATGAGAGAACAGAGTGAAACCTAAATATAAACACTGCTCCTGTAGACGAACGCTTTAACCTAGAAGAACAAAATTTGATGAGCCAAGTGGGATATGTGTACTAATCATTACCACCACGTATCATCAAGATTGGGCGAAATAATATTTGCTGGTATTTCGGAAACTCGTAATTTCTTGGAAGGTTGGCAACCCCTTTCAATGAAAGTGCTTTTCCACAGTCTCTGCTTAGGGCTACTTGAAGAGGAAACAAACCATAGAGACAAAACTGAGAACTACTTTTTTTTTGTCAAGTTTCAAAGAGCTACTACAAACCATGTTGAATTTAGAGTTCCAAATTCATCTATCTCTATAGGAGAGAACAGAGTGATTCCTAAAAAAAAAAAAAAAAACTGCTACTGTAAACGAACGCTTCAACTTAGAAGAACAAAATTTTGTGAGCCAAGTGGGATTTGTGTACTTGTCATTACCACCACGTATCATCAAGATTGGGTGAAAAAATATTTGCTGGTATTTCGGAAACTCGTAATTTCTTGGAAGCTCGGCAACCCCTTTCAATGAATGTGCTCTTTCACTGTCTCTTCTTAGGGCTACTTGAAGAGGAAACAAAAAAAGGAGATAAAACTGAGAACTACTTTTTTTCATCAAGTTTCAAAGAGCTACTACAAACCATGTTTGATTAAGAGTTCCAAATTCATCTATCTATATAGGAGGGAACAGAGTGAAACCTAAAAATAAAAACTGCTACTGTAAATGAAGGCTTCAACCTAGAACCACAAATTTTGTGAGCCAAATGGGATTTGTGTACTTGTCATTACCACCATGTATCATCAAGATTGGGTGAAAAAATATTTGCTGGTATTTCGGAAATTTGTAATTTCTTGGAAGTTTGGCAACCCCTTTCAATGAAAGGACTTTTCTACCTTCTCTGCTTAGGGCTACTTGAAGAGGAAACAAACCAAAGAGACAAAACTGAGAACTATTTTTTTTCGTCACGTTTCAAAGAGCTACTACAAACCATGTTGGATTTAGTGATCCAAATTCATCTATCCATATATGAGAGAACAGAGTGTAACCTAGAAATAAAAACTGCTACTGTAAATGAAGGCTTCAACTTAGAAGAACAAAATTTGGTGAGCCAAGTGGGATATGTGTACTGATCATTACCACAACGTATCATCAAGTTTGGGTGAAAAAATATTTGCTGGTATTTCGGAAACTCGTAATTTCTTGGAAGCTTGGCAACCCCTTTCAATGAAAGTGCTTTTCCACAGTCTCTGCTTAGGACTACTTGAAGAGGAAACAAACCATAAAGACAAAACTGAGAACTCCTTTATCTTTTTAAATTTCAAAAAGGTACTACAAACCATGTTGGATTTAGAGTTCCAAATTCATCTATCTACACAGGAGAGAACAGAGTGATACTTAAAAATAAAAACTTCTACTGTAAACGAACGCTTCAACTTAGAAGAACAAAATTTGGTGAGCCAAGTGGGATTTGTGTACTTGTCATTACCACCACGTATCATCAAGATTGGGTGAAAACATATTTGCTAGTATTTCGGAAACTCGTAATTTCTTGGAAGCTTGGCAACCCCTTTCAATTAAAGTGCTTTTCCACAGTTTGTGCTTAGGGCTACTTGAATGGAAACAAAAAGTAGAGACAAAACTGAGAACTACTTTTTTCGTCAAGTTTCAAAGAGCTACTACAAAGCATGTTGGATTTAGAGTTCCAAATTCATCTATGTCTATAGGAAAGAACAGAGTGAAACCTAAATATATAAACTGCTACTGTAGACGATCGCTTCAACCTAGAAGAACAAAGTTTGGTGAGCCAAGTGGGATTTGTGTACTGATCATTAAGACAACGTATCATCAAGATTTGTGAAAAAATATTTGCTGGTATTTCGGAAACTCGTAATTTCTTAAAAGCTTGGCAACCGCTTTCAATGAAATTGCTTTTCCACAGTCTCTGGTTAGGGCTACTTGAAGAGGAAACAAAACATACAGACAAAACTGAGAACTAGTTTTTTTCGTCAAGATTCAAAGAGCTACTACAAACCATGTTGGATTTAGAGTTCCAAATTCATCTATCTATATAGGAGAGAACAGAGGAAACCTAAATATAAAAACTGCTACCATAGACGAACGCTTCAACCTAGAAGAACAAAATTTGGTGAGCCAAGTGGGAAATGTGTACTGATCATTACCACCACGTATCATCAAGACTGGGTGAAAAAATATTTGCTGGTATTTCGGAAACTCGTAATTTCTTGGAAGCTTGGCAAACCCTTTCAATGAAAGTGCTTTTCCACAGTCTCTTTTTAGGGCTACTTGAAGAGGAAACAAACCTTAGAGACAAAACTGAGAACTCCTTTTTTGTTTTTCAACTTTCAAGGAGCTACTACAAACCATGTTGGATTTAGAGGTCCAAATTCATCCATCTATATAGAAGAGGACAGAGTGAAACCTAAATATAAACACTGCTCCTGTAGACAAACGCTTCAACCTAGAAGAACAAAATTTGGTGAGCCAAGTGGGATTTATGTACTTGTCATTACCACCAGGTATCATCAAGATTGGGTGAAAAAATATTTACTGGTATTTCGGAAACTCGTTATTTCTTAGAACCTTGGCAACCCCTCTCAATGAAAGTGCTTTCCCACAGTCTGTGCCTAGGGCTACTGGAAGAGGAAACAACCATAGACACAAAACTGAGAACTCCTTTATTTTGTCAAGTTTTAAAGAGCTACTACAAACCATGTTGGATTTAGAGTTCCAAATTCAGCTATCTCTATAGGAGAGAACAGAGTGAAACCTAAATATAAAAACTGCTCCTGTAGACAAATGCTTCAACCTAGAAGCACAAAATTTGGTGAGCCAAGTGGGATATGTGTACTGATCATTACCACCCGTATCATCATGATTGGGTGAAAATATTTGCTGGTATTTCGGAAAATCGTAATTTCTTGGAAGCTTGGCAACCGCTTTCAATGAAAGTGCTTTTCCACAGTCTCTGCTTAGGGCTACTTGAAGGGGAAACAAACCATAAAGACAAAACTGAGAACTCCTTTATCTTTCCAAATTTCAAAGTGCTACTACAAACCATGTTGGATTTAGAGTTCCAAATTCATCTATCTATATAGGAGAGAACAGAGTGAAACCTAAATATAAAAACTGCTACTTTAGACGAACGCTTCAACATAGAAGAACAAAATATGGTGAGTCAGGTGGGATTTGTGTACTGATCATTACCACCAAGTATCATCTAGATTGGGTGAAAAAATATTTGCTGGTATTTCGGAAACTTGTTATTTCCTAGAAGCTTGGCAAACCCTCTCAATGAAAGTGGTTTTCCACAGTCTGTGCCTAGGGCTACTTGAAGAAGAAACAAACCATAGAGACAATACTGAGAACTCCTTTATTTTGTCAAGTTTCAAAGAGTTACTACAAACCATGTTGTATCTAGAGTTCCAAATTCATCTATCTATATAGGAGAGAATAGAGGGAAACCTAAATATAAAAACTGCTACTGCAGACGAACGCTAGAACCAAGAAGAACAAAATTTGGTGAGCCAAGTGGGATTTGTGTACTGATCATTACCACCATGATCATCAAGATTGGGTGAAAAAAATATTTGCTGGTATTTCGGAAAATCGTAATTTCTTGGAAGCTTGGCAACCGCTTTCAATGAAAGTGCTTTTCCACAGTCTCTGCTTAGGGCTACTTGAAGGGGAAACAAACCATAAAGACAAAACTGAGAACTCCTTTATCTTTCCAAATTTCAAAGTGCTACTACAAACCATGTTGGATTTAGAGTTCCAAATTCATCTATCTATATAGGAGAGAACAGAGTGAAACCTAAATATAAAAACTGCTACTTTAGACGAACGCTTCAACATAGAAGAACAAAATATGGTGAGTCAGGTGGGATTTGTGTACTGATCATTACCACCAAGTATCATCTAGATTGGGTGAAAAAATATTTGCTGGTATTTCGGAAACTTGTTATTTCCTAGAAGCTTGGCAAACCCTCTCAATGAAAGTGGTTTTCCACAGTCTGTGCCTAGGGCTACTTGAAGAAGAAACAAACCATAGAGACAATACTGAGAACTCCTTTATTTTGTCAAGTTTCAAAGAGTTACTACAAACCATGTTGTATCTAGAGTTCCAAATTCATCTATCTATATAGGAGAGAATAGAGGGAAACCTAAATATAAAAACTGCTACTGCAGACGAACGCTAGAACCAAGAAGAACAAAATTTGGTGAGCCAAGTGGGATTTGTGTACTGATCATTACCACCATGATCATCAAGATTGGGTGAAAAAAATATTTGCTGGTATTTCGGAAACTCGTTATTTCTTAGAACCTTGGCTACCCCTCTCAATGAAAGCGCTTTTCCACAGTCTGTGCC